>NW_020290130.1:0-36364 GCF_003144195.1 Ceraceosorus guamensis | reverse complement strand
GCGCACGGTCCCCTCAACCGTGTACCACACTTTCTCCGAGCGTAAGACTGCCTCAAGCCTATTCTGCCAGCTAAAGAAATCTGCCGATCCCTTGAGGACGGGCACCTTGCTGAATGAAACCTCGTTGAGTGACATTGTTGTTTGCTGAGCTTTGGGTACGGTGTTGAGCGGGGTCAGGGTCTGAGCTACAGACTCTTAATCTGTTGTGAGAAGAGATCAAATTCATAGCGAGTGGGGGGCTTGACTGAAGGAACTGGAAGAGACTTATATACATGCATAGAGAGGAGGCCTGTGCGCTATTCTGACCGTTCAGATGCCTCATGCAGGAAAGGGGACCGTGCACTCAATACGAGCAAAGCGCTCGTCTCATCGCCAGGGCACAGGTCTCTACGATTCAAGCCCTCCAAGCACTTTGGAGATCTCACACTGCGCCGAGCAGTGACACCTTTGAGGGCATGCGTCACGACGCCCATCACAATTGCCAGCTCTATACTGACATTCTCGATCAGGCATCAACTTCATGGGCTTCAATGACCGCGAATCTTAATCTGGGGTCAGTGAAGAGCCGCGTTCGCGCTTTGCTCAAGCAAGTGAGGGAATCTGCTTTTCATCTACGTGCAGCGCTGGATCGCTTCGGCTCAGACGATATCTGGTTCAACATCGCTTTGGACGAGGTTGCTACGCTTGAGCCCGCAGTACTCAAGCGTGAGAGGTCCTTCTTGTGGATCGAGGACCTGCGCTCCATCTTTTGCCCAGCAGCCAAGAGCACCCAATTGCCTCCTCGATTTTGGCTGCTGCTCCTCGGTACCAATGCTTGTTTTCAGGCACTAAGCCCCGCTGTGGCAGCCGCGGTGTCGAGCCGCGTCAACAAAGGATACCTGCGCCATCATCATCCCTTCACCATGGCTGCTCGAAACGTCCATCTAGACGCAAACTCTGAGCTCCTCGACGCAATCGAAAGTGCGCCACCCATCAAAGCATGTCAAGTCCACGTATTGGCATTTTTTGGTCGACCGCTTTGGCACGCCATGATCAGCTACGACGAACAGGATCCTTTGAATGGGGAACCTGATATCGAAAATTTGGGAGATGCCGTGAACAGCTTTGTGCTCAACAAAGTTCTCAAGACCGTCGATTCAGGCGTGGACCTCCAACCAGCAAACCTCACCGAAGCCCAATGCTTTGCGCTACTCAGTCAGAGGATGGAGCTTGACGATGGTGCGAGTATTGCACAGACGGACTCCAGGCTGCCTGGGAGTGCAATTGAGTTCCAAAAGACTCAGATCAACGAGCATCTTAGGATCCTTGATGATATGAACGCTGCAGGAAACGCCATCAAGACATACACAATGTGCGAGCCACTGGTCTCTGCCATCGTGGCCATTGCCATGTCGAGGGATCTGACAGCTCAAGCAGCGGTATGGAAAACATGTTGGACACATCTCCACTCTCTCATCGCCACAAGGGCCATCATCGACCAAGGTGCCTATGGCGAGGTCACTGCACAAGGGCTAATCTGCATTTGCAAAGATGCAGCCTCTCGACCAAATCCTGCCAGATTTGGTCTGTCTGTGCATGAGCAGCCAGATGCCTGCAGCCCCGTCACCCAATTTGTCCAGGCCAGCAGTTTCCTCTGCTCCCTCTTGAGTACCATCAACATGAGTGCAGGGAGTACAAGGGTGTTCAACAACTTGCTTGCAGACATGGAAGACTGTTGGGTGAACTTCACCCGCTTCTCAAGAGCCCAAAGAAGATGGCAAGAAATCTTTCCATTTGAGCTCAAGGTAGCTTGGACCAGGATGACTGCCATCATAGGTGCCACAGGACAAGCAGATTGGGACCTGCTCATTCCTGTGTACTGCGGAGACTTGAGAACACCCTTGAAGCAGAACTTCACATTCATCATTGTGCAAGTCAAGTCAAGGAAGGATCCTGTCAAGTCTTGCCACCCAATCAGTCAGCCATGGGCTTATCAGGGTGCTAAGGCTCCCATTTCCATTGTGCTCAACCTTGGCACAAGTGTTGCTGGTCAAGAAGAGGTCTTTGTGCGTTGCCACCCACCTGCTCCTGCTGAAGACAGGCCAAAAACGCGCAAATACAGCTCCCATGAGCCGTGGTACCATGAGCTGTATACGGTTGGCTATCACTGGCAGAACCACCCAGGACTGCGCCTGCTTGGCGCTGCAGCTGAAGACTTTAACCTGACAAAGTACTTTCGACAGCCTCATCATGTGGAAGGGCGCGAACAGGACTCTGCTTAAGGTCGCTGTTGGCACACACAAAGAGACCTGGATGTAGTGGAGAGGCTACACAGGCAAGCTGAGTCCTCGCGCAAAAGAGCCTCCACCATGTAGAACGATGGAAGATCATGCTCGGTTGGAGCCCAAATGATTTGTTCTCTCAATAAATGGACCAACCCGTTTCTCTCTCTCTTCTCCCCTGCACCGCCATCGAGCACTGCGAGCAAGCCAATCAAGCGGAAGTGCGCAACATGATTGGTTCAACACTACTTTTCCCTTGGCCATCGAGCAGTACCTGTTGTTCGACTGCTTGGAACTTCAAAAGCAGACCATCAGCCTTGACCAATTCTGTGCAGTCCAGCATTGAAGTCGACGCTCCAGCACAAGGTTCTCTGCGCCCGCTCCGATCCAGAATGTTCACCCCCCCCCTTAATTCCCCTTCGATCAGTCCTGACCTGACATCCTCATTCGGCATTCGCATCAAGATCTAAAGCAAAACATGAATCGAACAGCATCATTGTCTCCGCGTGATGCAGCCTATCGAATTCGCGATTCAATCGACGCGCCCATTGCAGGAACTCGACTCGCAGGAATCTCAGCAGCGCGCGCATCATCCGTCATTTCTATTCTTTCTTCTGAGAAGTCGGAATTGCCTTGTGCAGTAGTCTGGTCCTTGACAAAGGGACGCTAGAACATCCCGATTCGATCGTCAACATGAGCCAGTGACAGCGACAGTGACAGTGACAGTGACAGTGCGAGTGACAGTGACAGTGACAGTGCGAGTGACAGTGACAGTGACAGTGACAGTGACAGTGACAGTGACAGTGACAGTGACAGTGATAGCGATCCAGTCTTCTGCGTGCGTGCTCCTACCTCCTCAGCCATCCTCGCCCATTCGTAGCCGGGCGTATACTCAGCGCAGCGCTACAAGTACAAGTGCATGTAGCGCCCAAAAACGTTTCGCCTACTCGCAATCCTATGGAAGACGCAATCGTATCGGACACCCCTCACGAGGCATGCGTTGCGTCAGAGAGAGGATCCCGGATGAGCACGCGTGGGCCTCTTCACAGTATGAATGGGTTGCATCGCAAGTGCGGGGGTTGATGGGGATATGCTTGTACAAATGTTGACCCCATGCAGGAGTACGAATGAGATCTGGTCGAGCAGGCCGTCGACAAGAACGCATCGAGAGCTCTCTCCTGCGCCTCTCGCCACACGCCAGGGCACGTCAAGTAGAGGGAGCCCAGAGCCGGACGATAAAGTCGTCGGCAAGCGTCGCGAGACTTGTTCCGTGCTCGCTATCGCTCATGAAGGCTACAGCGTTGATTTCCGCATTCGATAAGGGCGATCTCAGGACGGCAGGTCGAGCGTTAGGCTGAGCCATGGCAGCCTTGATGTGCCAGAACGTCGCATCGCCATTCCTGCAGCCTAGGGCTAGCGTTTGTTGATCCGGCGCCAACGCCAGACGGGCGTAGAGCGTGTTGCCCTTGTGCGATGGATGCGCGAAGGAGGTGATGCCCATGGTCGAGATCGCGGAACTCGCTAGACCGGCAATGGAGAGAGCATGAATGCTGGCAAACAGAGACGAGTCGGGTCAGAATGGCAAGCGTCTGCGAGCGTCTGAGCGCCACTCACTGTCCATCTGTGCTGGCTGCAAATAGGTCCGTATCGCTAGCTACAAGGGACGAGATGCCATGCGAACTGAATCGAAAGGAACCGCACGTCAGCAGAAGCCACAGAGACGTGATTGCACATGGGCCAATCTCACCTCTTGACGCAACCGTGCTGACGAGCAGATACGTCGGCACTGCTAGCGCATGGCCTCATCTCGCCATCCTTTCGCTCAGCGGCTCTGCTGCGCTTCTTGCCGCGCGCGCCGCTGCTCTTTGCCACATTCGTGACGTCCGCAAGTGCTCCTCTGCTCGAAGCGTCGAAGTCGACTGCAGCGCATTCCTCTCCGACGTGACGCAAATCCCACATCTTGACGACACCATCTGCGCATCCCGCCGACGCGATGGCGTGCTGACCTCGTGTGGGTAGATAGACCAAGCTCATGACTCCTTTGGCAGCTGTGCTAGTCCCTCTTGCTGCTCGTTTGCCGCGCATCGAGACGGCGCTCGGATGAGCGCAGTCGATGCGCAGCACTGGTTGGCTTGCATCTGCGCTGCCATGATTTTGCACCCGATCGTCGTAGACGAGGACACTCCCGTCCCTGCCGGCGCTAGAGAACAGCGATCCTGAAGCGGACGTCGGGTCCCACGCTACGCTGCGCGGAGATCCAGAGTGTCCTGCAAAGGTACCGGTGCAAAGCTGCGAGAAAGTCGTGTCAGTGGACGAATTTGCCGGCGCCATTTCCCCACTCTGCTCACTCCGGTCTCGGCATCCCAAATCTTGACAAAGTAGTCGCTACCTCCGCTCAAGATACGCCTATCATCGTCTCGCCAGGCCAAATCGAAGGTGGATCCGCGATGCGCGTTCCACGCCAACTGGCGCTGCCCGCTGGTGTCGGCACAATCGACGAGCACCAGATTGCCGCTGTTGGTGCCAGAGGCCAGCCAGCGAGACTCATTGCCTGACGGGAAGCGAGCCGAGTAGCTGAAGGAGCCGCAGAGCGGAAGTTCGGGACCTGCATCCTCGATGATGGGGTCGAGGCAAAAGTGACCCTTGGGCGCAAAGGAGTCGAGATAAGAGGTGCGTGGGACTGCGTGGGACCGTGGGACCGTGGGATCAGACGAGAAGGCAGACCAGCGCTATGCCACCCTCGTACACTCACCGACGCGTCGACCGGCTGCAAAAATGGCGCATCTAGGCATTCCCGATCTCATGATCGTCCATGCCGAGCCTACATCTCTCTGTATGGAGAGTGCTCTAAGCGCGCAGGGTAGTTGAATGCTGGCATTCGGGGAGGCTACACGAAAAGGGTCTTGTCGCGGCACTTTCCTCAAGGGAGAGCTGCAGAATGGATCATCATCGCGATCCGAGCTAGAGTCGCTGTCCGACAGCGTGTCAAGCGGTGGACAGCGCCAGGACATGGATGTGGATGAGAGGGCGAGACCGGTATTGTGCGCATCGTCGTCTGTGCGTCGACTGCGCTTTGTTCCTCTCCTACCGCTCGTGCGCGCAGCTGTCCTCGAAGGAGATGCGTCTGCGTTTCTGATCGCCTCTGCCGCTCCCCGCATGTTCGCATGGACAGGAAGAAAAAATCTCGCAGCGCGAGAAGGTGTGACTGTTCCCTTGACGATGAACGCGCTGGTGCTGGTGCGAGCAGGTGGCGGTGTGCGCGCGATTGTGTTTGCCCTGCTGCCGCCAACGTCCCGCACCTGCACACGATCTCGCCTTGACGCAGCAGCCGATGCTTGCAAGAATGAAAGGGGCGATGAGCCAAAGCCGAACAAGCTGCGCCCGACATTCTGAAGCTGCTCCTCCTGCTCCTGCTCCTGCTCCTGCTCCTCATCGTCGTCATCGTCATCGTCATCGTCGTCCGCGCTGTCATCTGGGTCCACTGGAAGCAATGCGTTGCGCGCGATTGTGGGCTTGGAGCTGTTCAGCAAAGGCGAGCAAGCGCTGCTGCTGCTGCCCGCACTGTGGCTGGTCGCACTGGTGCTGGGCGTAGCGAGTGCGGGACTAGAGTCGAGCACATCCGGGTAGCGCCGCTTGCTTGGGGATGCCTGGCTGCTCGACTCGCATCGAGGCTGAGATGAGAAAGACCCGTCATCGTGGTCCATGTTGCTAGACAAGGCAAACGCGTGGAGCGGTGGCCGGTGATTGTGGTGCAGTCGGGGTGAGCATGTGGATGGGAGTGGCGTGAATGCACGGCGTGAGTGAGGTATGAGGAGGCGTCAGTGTGAGTCACCATCTCCACTCGCGCGACCCTTTGACTCTTGGCTGTGTGGATCTGGTGCCACATTGATTCAGAGAGACTCACCACTCGTGACTGTATGAGTCTGAGTAGCGACAGCTCGATGCTCGATGCACGCTTCACGTCTGTGATTTCATTCGTGATCCGACAGGGACAGCTTCCTGATCTTGATTCAAATTCTTGATTTTTTTTTATTTTCTAAGATCGCGCTTGTTCTTGAATCATTGAATCTTGAATGCTGCGCCTCGCCACCCGCCGCTGCCGCCGCCGCCGCCGCGCTAAGCTAACGCGCGACGCAAACCATCCAACACGCGCACGCGCCGTGCCACTTTACGCGTCGAAGCGCATCTACGCGTCAAGCCGCGCAGCGTACGCGATGATGATGTCTTGATTCTGCGCGTACACGTGACGCTCATGCGGTACCGCACCGTACAGCCAAATCACGAATTTGAATGTCAAAGATGGACTCATCGTGATCATCAAATTATTGAATTCGCGAGTCTTGACCTTGCGAGCAAAGCGCAACTGCCTTCGCTTGCATTCGTGACTCGCGACCAGCGACCAGCCAGCGACCACGCCGATCGCCCACATGTCCACAAGCTCAAAGTCCTGCTCATCATGACGCTCAACCCCTTTTCGCACCTTCCAGATTCCGTCGATCGCGTCTTTTCCTCTGCCTGCAGCGTCCTCTCCTTCTCCCCATCCGGTCTAAGCAAGGGTCACTATCTCGCCGTAGGTCGCACGGATGGTTTCGTCGTCATTTACGATTTGGAGACGCGATGCGCCGTCAGAATACTCGAGGGTCACGTCAAGGCCGTCACCGCACTGGCTTGGAGCGGCAAGGAGAGAGTGAGGGCGATGGGTGGTGGCAAGGGGACAGCGGCGGCGGGAGGAGGTAGGATGCTGGCGAGCGCATCGCTGGACGGCATCTGCCTCGTGTGGGACCTCTCTATGCTATCCAGCACGACGGTGGAGCAGCAGCAGCGGCGACAGCATCATGCGCATACACGCATCTCCAGCCACTCTTTGCCTCCCTGCGGTGCCTATGCCCGCTACAGGATCAGACTGGATGCGCCCCTCATCGGCGTCGAGTTTCAGTACGGCGATGCGTGAGTGTGCGGCGTGTGCGTGCGTGCACGTGCAAGCAGCACGGGGAGGCTTGATCGCGATGCTCATGGTTCTGCGCTTCTCGCATCGCAGAAATACCCTCTTGCTGACGCTCGAGACGCAACAAGCCGTCATCGTTGATCTGGGCGTGCGGCAAAGAGGCCTTCACAGGCACGCCGATTCACGCTGCACTTGGCAAGCCGAAGAGGTCATAGAGAAGCGCATCGCTTTGGAGTCCCATTTTGATGCGAGCGAGTGGGTAGGCAAGGCGGGAATGCGTGCATGTATGCGCTTCAGCATTGCCCTTCTGACACTTTCGCTTGGCTCCTGACTCGCGCTAGCGGAGGCATCGCATCGGCCACTTTTCATCCCTCGGGCGAGTACTTGCTCGCAGGAACAACGCGGGGACTCCTTCTGTTCTTTGCTCTGCGCACGCTCAACGTCGACGAGTACAGCGCGCGCTTGGCAAATGTGCTCGCGAATGAAGATGCACCCATTCGCGAGGTGCCTGCGAGGATAGATGTGGAGCTGGTGAGCAGGGTGAATGTTGGGGGCGGAGCAGTGCGCCAGATGCGGTGGGGCAAGAGTGGAAGGTGAGCATCACGCCTGCCCACAATGCTGTCTCTCGCGCCCGCGTCTGACGTTGTACTTCCGTCGCACAGAAACGTCGTTCTCAACTCCAACGACCGGAGCATTCGCGTCTTTGCACTGTCCTTTAACAGCGTAGATGGCGCGTCGAATGGACACCCAGTCGCTAATGGAGCAGCCACGCCAAGCGGGGAGCCAGCGCCAGAACAATTCGCGCACTCCCCTTCGCACTCTCACACTCGCACTCTACCTGAATTGACGCCGACGCACCGTTTTCAAGATCTGGTCAATCGCACGCCTTGGTCTGGCATCGGATTTTCGGCCGACGGAGAGTACATTTTCGCAGGTGCTGCTCACGTCCAGGCGCACAATATCTACATCTGGGACAGAGGTCTTGGAGCGCTAGAAAAGGTCCTCGAGGGCCCAAGAGATAGCTTGATGGACGTCGATGTGAGTAGCTGGAAAGACGAGCGGAGATCAGCTCGAAGTTTGATGAATCCCTGGCACATCTCCCAGTGGCACCCCACTCGGCCTCTGCTTGCCTCGGCCTCGGCTGGCGCGGGCAGCGTCAACTTGTGGTTCACACCCGGCGCAGAAATTTGGTCTGCCTATGCTCCTGGCTTCGAAGAGCTGGAAGAGAACGTCGAGTACGAAGAGCGCGAGGACGAATTCGATGTGGTGAGTGGCATGGAGACGATTCGGAGCGCTGATCTACGCTCATGGCTCCTTCTGTGCGTCCAGGAAGATGAACTGGCAGCGACGAGGAGGAAGTTGGATGAGGAGGAGGTGCTCGTAGATATTCTAGGTAGTGCACACGACCTCCGGGACCCCGTGCAACCGCGTGTTTTGCACAGCACAGGCTTCGGCCAGTTGTCCTCTGACGCTGACTCCATCGAGAAAGTCATCTACGTCGCACCCGATCCAGACGACGATCCCAACTTCGTCTTGCCCGTCGACCTGGCAGCCGATCTCGACAGCATGTTGGCGGAAGACGACGATGATTGAGAGCCGACGCGCGGCGCTGAGGATGGCTTTTTTTTTTTTTTTTTTCTTCACCGCATCACCGCTCCTCCACCTCATCTCTGGGGTCCCGATACTTCTTGAGCGGATCAAGGGGAAGATCAGCGATGCACGGGGCGACCAAGAGCTCTGCAGAGATGAAACCTCGAAGAGTGGGCACGGCCACGCCAAAGTAGACCAGAGCGTACGCAAAGCACATCAGCGTAAAGACGACGCGTATGGCCAAGCTGTCGAGGACCAACGCCAGCCTTCCGACACCGATGATGAGACTGGCCAGCGGAAAGGTGGCGGCCCAAAATCCGAGGTTGAATTTGAGCCTCTCTTGCGTCGCTTCCCTGAACACGATGGCGATGGCCAAAAGGCAAAACCAGCCGCCCAGTCCGACGAGATGCAGCGCACCAACGAGACCCGCTCCGTAGAGAGCTTGGGCGACGCCGTACGTCAAGAGCGGCACGCCATCGCCGTGTCCCGTACCCGGCGTGGGCAGCGCGAGACTGGAAATGACTGGGAACAGGCGCAAGGCAGCTTGACCGAGATGTAGCAGTGCTTCGGCACCTTGACCGCACGGCCCCAGCGGCAAAAACACCGAAATGATGACTTCTCTTGGTGGTTGACTGAACAGGTGCGCAGGGGCGGGCGTGCTGCGTGAGCTGTGCGTCGCTGTAAAAGTTGCGAAGTGACGAGCGGCTGCGTAGCGGATTGGGGCAGCGCGCGCGCGCGCGTGGGGACGACGACTTACTTGAAGAGGAGCAGACGCTGAAAGTATAGAGTGAGAATCTGCGCGGATGAAGGAGGGCGAGGTGAGCAGATGAAGATGAGCAAAGGCA
This sequence comes from Ceraceosorus guamensis, assembly GCF_003144195.1. Taxonomy (NCBI): domain Eukaryota; kingdom Fungi; phylum Basidiomycota; class Exobasidiomycetes; order Ceraceosorales; family Ceraceosoraceae; genus Ceraceosorus; species Ceraceosorus guamensis. Next base: position 26,723 of record NW_020290130.1, on the reverse strand, counting down.
CGTGGGAATGCGAAATGAACGTGGCCATCGACGGTGGAAGCGCTTATGGGCATGCCCCTCACCATCAAAGCGAGCATCAGCCCGACGCCATTCATAATGTAGCTTAGAGCGAGAACGGTGAAGCTGAGGGATGGCTTGTCGATGGCCAGCAGTTCCGCAATGCCAGCTCCCGTCGCAGCTGCAGTGATGGGAGGGACGACGGGCAAGAGCAGGGCAGCCGTCGTTCCTTCGAAATGGTGATTTTGAAGGATCATCATGCTAAAAGGAACGACGAGGGCGCACAAGGTGCTGACGAAGCAAGCGACGAACCAGAGCGAAGCTGCTAGGATGGTGGGCGTCAGACCTAGCGCGAAAAATCGGGTGCCCAGTTGAGAGAGGGAAGAGATGAGCGTGAGAAAGGCCATGGGTGCAGTACCCAAAAAGGGCGACTTTTGAGGGCTAAAAGAGGAGCAAAGCGTGGACGCGGATGTGTGAGTGACGTGAGTGTGATGGCGGACGGGCGGACGGGCGGACAGGGGGGAGAACGCGTTGCGCGCGAGGAGGCGCTCCCCCAGCGCTCCCGTTCCCCCCAAACGGAGGCGCGCGCAGACTCACTGCGTCAGCGTCAGAGGCAAGACGGCGGGAAACATGATCTGCGTGGGGGCGATTCGATGTGTTGAGCAAAAAGGTGGACTCGAGTGGCTGTCATTCAGGGCAAAAGCGGGGGGCACATTGACGCTCACGTAGCGACTGATGAAAGCGAGCAGAAAGCTGCGCGTGCGTGCGTGCGTGGCGTGCGTGGCGTGAGTGGCGTGGGGGAAACACCGCAAAACATTGGATTGTCAGTTGATTTGCCCCCTGGCCATGATGTGGGATGGCGACGCGACGCGACACGTGCGCAGCGATGAGAGGGAGAAGACTCAGACTGACGTAAAGAAGAGTGCGCAATTGACGATCCAAAAGATGAGGGCAGGCCATCGGAGGATTTTGGCGGGCAAGGTGGTGTTGCTAGCAAAGCTCTGGTGATCATCTGCAGTGGCGTCGGAAGCATAGGCTGACCACACGTCGGCCAAGAGCAGCAGGAGGATGTGAACACCACCCGTACCCATCGACACGCTGAACCAGGAAGGTGTGAAATTGAGGATGCGCGCTCGAAGTCCTCTTGGGAATGCTCTGCTGGCAGCAGAGATGGATGGCATGCGTTGCAGTCTGGCCGCCGCCGCCGCGCCACTTTGCCCTTCCTCTTTCTCTTTGCCTGCTGCTGCTGCTGCTGCTGCTTGCGGGATCGTGTCTGTGCCACTTTGCTCTTCATCGCTTGATGCTTGACCCGCTCGCAGCACCTCTCCTCCCCGTGCGAGCACAGCCTCTTCTGCCTCGTCTTGCGAGCCCGTCATTGGGGATGATGCCTTTTACTCGATGCGATGCGATACGATGCGATGCGATGCGATGCGCTGGCTGAAGGAGAGTAGGGATGATGACGGTGAATAAGCTAAGCGCGCATTCTCCCTTCCCACTCCCCACCCCGCCCACACACACCTGCTTCTCTCTTTATACGTAAAAATTGGTGATATCATGGGCAAGAGGCAACCAACTCACACTCACGACTCCTACACTCAGACTCGCAGACTAGCCAACTAAACTATATTTGCATCTTTTCCCCCCGCATCCCCCACAAGCACAACAATTTGCCGCACATCCATGCAACACCTTTTTGACTAACGACTCACGACTCACGACTCACGACTCACGGCCCACGACCCACGACCGTCATGATCCCCGCGATGCCCTTCCATTGCACCGCTTCTCTCTCTCTCTCTCTCTGCGTTGCAGCGGCAAGCGCGCTTTGCCCGAATTGTCCGCGAGCTCATCGACGCACGATCCACGCGAAACAGCAGCAGCAGCTCGAACCGAGGGAGGGGGTGTGTGTACATTTTCGGCTTTAGCGCCGCGCTGCGCTCGATGCGGACATCTGATACAATTTGACCAGGCACAGTCACGAGTACTCTGACTGTACTTCGCCGCCCACCTGCCCCGCTCGCTCGCCTGCCTGCCTGCCTGTCCCCCCCCCCCCCCCATATGCACTCAAAACTCCCACGCAGCGCCAATTCTTCTTGCTCCGGGTGGGTGCATCGAGATTGACCCCCACCCCACCCCACTAGATTGAATCGAGCGTCAAATCGAATTCAATTTTAATTCAAATCGGGCGGGGCGGAGGTGCATGCATGGACGCGCGTGCTTTAGAGGACGCAACACGTGACCATCGCTTTGCGTGTGCTGCCCTGCCCGGGCAAAGTTGAGTCAAGAGTCGTGAGTCGTGAGTGCTGCTGCTGCTGCTTCTGAATTTAGTTGTGAGTATAGGCATACCGGTACAGCATACATGCGCACGCTGCTCTGTGCTCTCCCTTTCTCTTCTGTCAGTCTGACAAATGCCGCGCGCGCGCCAAAAGAACACTCTGACTCGTGACTGTGACTTCGAGATTTTTGACTGCTTGACGCGCGTGCATCCATGCGGCATCCTATCATGTGGAGCGCTGCCGACGATCATCACCGCCATCACACCTCCCCACTCGCACCAGCAAGCACAAGCACCTCGAAAGCCAGCTCTCCCGCGCACACACACACACCCGCTCGCACACACGCGCAATCATGTCTAGACATCGAGCAGTGAGGAATTTGGATCTGGACGAAGAGTTGGCGGATGATTATTACGACGATGAACAAGAGCCGTGGGGTGAGTGATGTGTAGGCATGCGAGCGGGCGTGGGTGCGTGCGTGGGTGCGTGCGTGGGTGCGTGGGTGCGTGGGTGCGTGCGTGCTTGCTGACACACACTAGCATCGCGCTGCTGCGTGGATTGCCCCCCTGCCCCTGCCCATCCAGCCGATGCATCGTCATCCGATCTGGAGTCGCTGCAAGTGGCGTTTGCGCAAGTCGCTGCTGTTGTAGCACCAGGCAGCTCCTCGCTCATCGACGAGGCAGATATCAAATCGTCACTGTGGGAGAACTACTTTGATGTGCAGGCTACGGTGGAGTGGGCGTTGAGGGAGAGCAAGCGCAGGCAAGCTAGGGAAAACAAAAAGGGTGAGTTGGGGGGGGCAGAGTCACAGTGCAGTGCAGTGGGATGCGATGCGGATGCAGTGTCAAGGCTTTTCAAGGCTCGGCGAGTGTTTTGTTAGCGTGTGCCATCGATCAGGTGGTCGCTGCTTTGCGGGGAGAGTGTGGCGAAGAGGGAGAGGGACGGAGCGCAGCGCAGCAGAACGGAACCGTGCATGTCCACTGTGGCGAGTGGCCCTCACCCTCGATCTGCTCGCACCACACCGCACGCTACTGCCGCGCTTCGAGGTCAGAGCATCGCGAGGGCTGACTCGCTGCGATGCACGCGTCCTTCTCTGCCACCTCGAACCTGCCCCATTTGCAATCTCAGTTGATGATCCGCTTCGGGACGAGATGAACTTGGAGTCGAGCAGCAGCAGCAGCAGCAGCACCATGCGACCATCTGCGCATCCCAGCGGCGCGATCCGAGGTCGAGGCATCGGCGGACTCGGCACGCGAGGCAGATCGGGCATGGCCAAGCGCGCATTGAGGGATCTGGCGCCCGTTGGCTTGCCTGGCGTATCATCGCAGTCCTGTGATGCCAAGACTGATCTGGCTCAGCAGCTCGAGGCGCAGCTCAGTGTGGCAGACGCTTCTCAGAGTCAAGGAGGCGCAGGTAGCAAGCTGGCTCAGCTGGCAGTCGCCAGAAGAAACAAGCGACCTGCTGCTGCCACTGTCGACGCAAGCGGCTCGAGCGATGGACACTCCGCCGCCGGCGCTGCTGCCGCCAATGCACACGCACATGGCCCTGCAGCAGACACTGCCAGACCTAGCAAATTGGCTGCTCTAGCTGCTGCTCGAGCCACCAAGCCCTCCGCTGCTGCCGCAACTGTACTCCCTCCTCGCGAATCTGCGCCCGCATCAGCAGCAGCAACTCCTGCGCCGATGACGGCTAAACCGCTCTCCAAGCTCCAACAGCGAGCTCAAGCTAGTCGAGAAGCGAAAGCTGCAGCTCGGAGCGGTCAGGGCGAGATCGAGGCGGTGGTGGTGGAGAGCGAAGAGGTTCAAGCGGCAAGGCGGCGAGAGTTGGAGCAGAGTCAGAAGCTGCCTTCGGGAGTGCGCAGCAGCCAGCTGTTTCCGATGCAGGAGGATCTGGAAGCGAGGCAGAGCAAAGAAGATGCGAATGGTCAGAGCCTCTCATCCGCCTTCGCATCTTTGATGGTCGGAGGCAAGCATGCCAAATCCGCTCCGAGCGTCTCGCCATTTGAACCGCTGCAGACGTCATCGGAGAGAGCATCGCAGCTGCGCAACACCGCATTTGCCAAGCTCAGCCCCGATGACGTGGTCCTGCAAGCCAGGCAAGGCTCTGCGCTGGATCCTACCGCGCACGCTGGCAATAGATGAGATTTTGAGTCGACCCGCAGCAGCGAAACCAGATGCGGGCAGTGACAGTGCGCCGATCATCCTATGCTGACGTGTGAGAGGCGCGACTCGCTTTCGACAGCAGCATCCAGCGGATCAAAAGCACCTTCAGGAGCCAGCACGCCGAGCATCGCTGCCAAGACGCGCGCGACGGGATCAAACGGGCAGGTAGCAGGTGGATCGAGCGGCGAAAAGGCCTCTGTGGGATTGCGAAAAGCGGCAGCGGCGGGTGCGGCAATGGAGAGCAGCAAGACGAGCGATGGACAGGCGGAACAATTGAAAAGGAGGCTAAAAGATTTGGATCTGCAAGAGGGCGATGCGGACGAGCAATGCAGCGATGCTGGTAGCGATGTGGCGGTCAGACCGGTGGCGCACGAAAAGATTTTGGAAGAGTGGCGCGCAAAGGAAGCGGCGGATGCGAGGAGGAGCATGAGCTTGGTCGTTGTTGGTGAGTCGTCGATGCGCTCGCACGCACGCGTCTCAGAGTCAGGCCAGGTGCCTCGGTCGGGAGCGCACGCTTACTTGCAAACCCACGCGCGCAGGTCACGTCGATGCTGGCAAGTCGACATTGATGGGCCGACTGTTGCACGAGCTGGGATCGCTCACGGACAAGGCGTATCAAGCCAATGCTCGCGCATCCTCCAAAGCCGGCAAGGGTTCTTTTGCATACGCATGGACGCTCGACTCGTCAGAGGAGGAGCGCAGTCGGGGAGTGACGATCGACATTGCTCACGACACTTTTGACACGCCTCATAGGCGCTTCGCGCTGCTCGACGCTCCAGGTCATCGAGATTTCATACCCAACATGATCTCGGGAGCAGCCATGGCCGATGCTGGGCTGCTCGTAGTGGACGCCAGCTTGGGTGCTTTCGAAGCTGGTTTTGGGGATAAGGGTCAGACGAGGGAGCATGCAGTCTTGCTGAGGAGCTTGGGCACGTCTCAGATCGTCGTCGCTGTCAACAAGCTAGATGCGGTAGCTTACGATCAGCACAGGTTTACCGAAATCGTCGACAAGGTGAAGAACTTTCTTGCTGGCATAGGCTTCGACACGGCTGGAGAGGGAGCAAGCGGGGTCAGATTTGTGCCTTGTGGCGCAGCTGTAGGAGAAAACCTTAGCCAGCGGAGCCAGAGCGGCGATCTCGCAAGGTGGTATGGAGGACCTACATTGGTGGAGGTGCTCGGTGAGCTCCACTCGCAGGTGGCGGCTGCAGAGCTCTCCTCGGACTCACACGTCTCTTCGGCCCGCAGATACCTTGACTCCCCCAACGAGAAGTTTCGATGCACCATTGCGCATACCAGTCACCAATGTCTTTAGATCTGGTCAAGTTACCGCCATCTCTTCCGGACTCGGTGTTACGGGGCGTATCGTCTCTGGTCTCGTCTCGGTAGGCGATCGCCTTGCTGCGGTACCCGGTGACGAAACGGGCCTCGTCAAAGGTGCGTCGCATCGGGAACGCGTCATCGAGGATCATATCAACAAGCTGATAGTGACGATGCGCAGCCATCGAGTTGGATGGCGATGCCGTGCCTTGGGCAGTTGCTGGATCCACAGTCACTTGCTTCCTGACTGGCATCGATCAAATTCACGTCAAGTGAGTCGTCACGACCGAGCCTCTTGATTCGCTTCCACCTCACACCACTTCTATTGCATCCCAGCATCGGATCCGTCTTGTGCCCGCCAAACGCACCAGTACCTCTAGTCACCACGCTGCTTGTACGCCTGCTGGTCTTTGAGCCGTCGCTACCCCTCATGTCGGGCACCTCGCTCGAGCTTTTCCACCACTCTTCCAACATTCCTTGCACCATCACTTCGCTAGAGCGAACGATAGATGCAAAGAGCGGATCGACGCTCAAGGCGAAGCCCAGGGTGCTTTCGAGAGGCAGCACAGCCGAGGTCAGGATCAGCATCACTCCGACCCAAACGAGCAAAGGGTCTAGCGCTGGTGTGCCCATCGAAATCTTTGCAAAGAGCAGGGATATGGGCAGAGTGGTGCTCAGGCTTGCTGGAGAGAGCGTCGCTGCTGGTGTGGTCCTCGAAGCCGCGTAATCGTCGCATCGCGCACGCTGCCCCGCACACGATATCAGTCACTGAATGCATCACATTTCGACGGGGGGAGAGTGTCACTTGAGTCGTGGTGAGACTGATCGCTCGCATCGCCCTGATCGTTCATTTGGAATACGCCTTGAGGATGTCAGCGAACCACTGATCGAACTGCTCAACGTTGTGCCCCACTTCGATTTTGCTTTCCCACTTGTCGGAGCTGACCGCGGGGGAGGGGGAGGGGGATTGAGATGGCATGGCATGAGCGAGTCGCGAGCAGCGAGCAAGTGGGAAGGACTTGACTGGCATTGGGGCTTCGTCACTCACAGTCGACCAAAGAGCTTGGGCCAAGCATCTTTCCAAGCAGATCGGATCTGCGTCACACCACCGACGATTTGGCTCTGCACCTCGAGCTTGTTTGCGCGCTCCACGAACAAGCTCTCGGTGAGCACGTGATGGAATTGCTGGTAGACGAGAAAAGTCCAGTTGCCGGTAAAGGCGAGATCGGCATCGTCTGGTTGGAAAGTGTAGCCGCGGTTCTCTGCTAGAGATCCTGCGTAGCCTATGCCCTGTATGGCGTTTTGGAGATCCTCGAGCGGCTGCTTGGGCAGCGTGAGTTTGCGTGCTCTGACAAAAGGGGGGAGAAGCAAGACAAAAAGGCATTCAGAGGGTGAAAGTCGGGTCGCATGCAGCGCAACACCTTTCTCGCTCACTCGGGGCTGGCCTTGTACACCGTGTCGGCCCAAGAGTTTCCCGTGCCAGATACGAGGGTCTGTGTGGAGTTCTTGAGGTAGGCCCCGAGCTGACTGGCTGGGTCGGTGAGAGCGTTGCGGAGTGCCGCATCGTAGTCACCTGGCTTCTGCGCAGGGGGAAGGGCTACGATGTGCGGTGCAGCTGCGAGCATGATGCAGGCAAGCAGAGACTGGACGCGGTACCGCATAACGAAAGTCTGTGCTGCTTGCTAGAGATAGGATTTTCGTGTGCAGACGGTGGAGTGCCGAGTCCCAAGAAATAGCAGGAGAAGCTTGTGCGGATCGTGACTTGCAAATGTCATGCTGACCGCTGCTTATGTAGGCACGCGCACACGACGCACTTTGCGCGTCGTGGTGTCGACGGTGCGACTCGCATCGCCAAGCCGTCGTATGGGGGACGGGTGACCATTATAGCTGCGCAGACAATTTGATGAATGATTTGCGCTCTGTCCGAGGCGATTAGCTTTCGCAATGGCCGGAATTGTATGACGTGATGGACTGGATGCGACGGCAAAGCGCCAAATCGTGATGGCTTTCTCGAACCCGAGAGCAGCCCGAAGCGTGGTGGACAATTCAGTGCGCAATGCAAGAGTCACAATGTGGCAAGCGTCATCGACGTCCATTACACTGCCAACGCCAGTACCACTGCAACTGATTGCACACTCAACACTGTATCTTGCACGCTGAGCGCTTCTCCTCTTCTATATCCGCTACGAATGCGCCAAGCTCCCAATCCGGGGTTTGGTGATCTCATGACAGTCTGACTCCGCGGGCGCACACCGTATCGTTGCACTGCCACAAACGTCTGCGGCGGCGGAGATGGCTCGTTTGGGCTTCAGGCTGACAGTTTGCCAAGAGGCGACGGTGATTATTTACAAAAGTACCCGAAAGGACAGCAGCTCCGCTTAAAGGTATATTGTTTTACCGCTGCGCATAGCACCAGTCAGTGATCACGAATCAAGAGGCACATACTCGCGCCTTTGCGCGTAGATATCAAGAATTTGCTGGGCGTGAGTTTGAGTTGTTGTCGAAGGCTACTCGATGAAACAATCACGTGATGTGGATGGGCGCGCGTGACTCGCACTCGCGATTTGTCTGGGTTGATGGCAACAGAATTTGAATCAAGAATCGGGTGTGCAATTTGAATCAAGGGTCAAGAAGAAACTCCGAATTGGAGGCCGCGGTGCTTAATTGCAACAACGACAACCATCATTCGATTCGTCATCGCGCCTACCTGTCTCTAGCAGTGCACTCCAATTGCAATTCGGATCATCGATGATCTCACATGGCCACAATGTCAGCTGATGATGAGGTGCAGGCAAGGGCAGCAGAGGGACAGGAGAGTCAGGCTGGACAGCGGCAAAACGCACCCTTACCTGCACCCGCACCAGCACCTGCCAACGCAGGCCCACCCGCATCAGCATCAGCATCAACATCGACGCAAACACCACCACCACCACCACCAGCAGCAGCAAGCACGCAGGATCCGCTGACGACGCTGGAGCGGACATTGGCGCTGATGCTCAAGATCGCCACGGCTTCCATCTCCTACATTCCAGGACACTCTTTGCCTGTAGAGGTGGATGCCCGCATTGCCGTCTCTGCAGCACCTCATCACGTGGGCGAGCACAGGGTGGGACCGCAAGCCATGTCGGAGAGCGTGGATGAGCTGCAAGAGGATCTGGTAGAGGCTGCTCAGAGGTTCAAAGAGTGCCTTCAAAGCCATGCCATGCAGCAGCTGGTGGCAGGCGGAGGCAGCGGTGGCGGCAGCGGCGGTGGTGCGATCGAGGATGACGAAGAGGAGGCGGACAAGGCGAGGGATGGGCAGCAACTTGGAGAGCTGGATGCGGAGATGAGATTGGCCAATGAGGAGTTTGCTCGCGTCACTCTGGCAGCAGGTGAGTTTGGCCGCGCACATTTTCGCAAAAGACTTGCTTTTTGCATCGCACCTTCTCAACACCCAAGCCATGTCAACGTCACGTGCACAGATAAACAGCTGCAACAGCAAAAGAGGTTGCTGGAAGATTTGTCGCGCCAACACGCAGCTGCTCGAGCCGAATTGGCACGCCAAGCAGCTTGATATCGAGCTGCTATATGGGCGCATGAGTGGAAGACTCTCGCCCCCCCCCGCGCTGATCCCAACGCTCAGTGTGTTCAGCGAACGCCTCGCGTCTCGACCTACTCGCCTCTCGGCACAAGTACACCAGCACCACGCGCAGACAGATAGGCCAATGCAGGGGGGTTGAAAAGTGCATCATTCTCCATTCCCTCACACGTTCGCATGGCACCACACTGTGCGCGCGTCAACTTTTGAACCTCGACAATGCACTGGGTGCATATCGCAGCGGATACTGCGACCTCGACCACTCCCACTTCAGAGGGAGCCCGCATTCGCTTCATGCATGCGCAGCGACATCCGCGTGATGAATGTACAGCTTGCCGCGGTCAGCCTCCGACAGCTTGTTGATGTACTTTTGCGCCTGCGCCCTGGTCGGGCGCTTATCCAGCCCCTTCTTGTGCATGGGCGTCTTTTTGACGTGATACACACCCATCCTGGGCGTCACCGCTCCCTGCGGAATGTCGATCTGCGCTAGCAGCTTGCCCTTCTTGTACGGCAAGAACACCTTGTTCTCCATCTCCAAGTCGTGCACCACCGGCATGCGCGGTGCTTTGCCGTTGACTCTGTATAGCTCCAACTTGGCGCCTCTCGCGACGCCATGGGCGTCCGTGTGCGGTGCCACAAAGCGCCACTTGGTGTGAGGGTGGATCACCTTGTGTGCTGCTCGCAGAGAAGCGTCGGTGCGCCCATACCATGAAGTGACAAATTCGTGTGCAGCCGAATTCTTGTGTAGGCTTTCATTCTCCGCTGCCGTCTCGTGGTAGAGTGGATGCGGCGAGCTGAGCGTCCAACGGGCGGCGTGTTCGAGTGCGGCAGGAGCCACGGGAACGTCGATGGTCGAAGAAGAGCCGAAGGAGTCGAAAGAAGAAGAAGAGGAACCCGACGAGCGAGATGATCTCGTGCTCGAATTCTGTTCCACGACGATGACGCAGCTCGCTTCACACCTCAGCCGTCTGATTTGCCCCTTTGTGACTATGCGACGGTTGCACTACTCACTCTACTCAATCGGCCCAACGAGGCACCGTAGATGTCTGGCTCGCCAGAAAAGGTGACGCGCCGCACGCGATCCAGCGTCGAATCGATTCGCGGAGGAAGCGCACAGACGCCACGAATCAGCGTCAGGATGAGCAAGCAGGGCACAAGCTTCTGGGCGGACATGTTGTTCGACTCTTTGCGCTGCGCGGTACAGGCGTGGATCGTCAAAGGGCCCGGCTTCTTGCACGATGCACAGCAAATGCAGGCTCTGACCAGCAGCAGCCTCAAAAGGAGAAGGGATGGGTGTGCTGAAGCGATGGATGGTTCTTTCTGCAACATTGGACTTTATAGCCTTCCCGCTTGTTCCTGCACACGCACCTCTTCGCTGCTTTCGTCGCGCAAGACGCTGTCCCTTTGCGCGACGGCCTTCGGCCTTTGCGAGTCGCCTTGCGTCGCGAAGTCGAGTGTCCGTGGCGGGCAAGCTGGCAGCTTGGCCGGTTCTCTCGCGCTCCGCCTCTCGCACAGGACCTTCACTGCGGGTCGACAGAGGCCACTGGTCGCTTGCAAAGCACAAACATGCCCAGTATCGCTCAAAAAGCCGCATCGCCGCGATGCAGAAGAAGTCGTTCTACTTGCAAAGGTCGCTACGAGTTTAGGGGCTCTGATCGGCCAGCCCAAGCAACAGCAACCAAGAACGGCCAGGCACTCCATTCACAGCAACGCGTGCGCCCGAACGGAAAGAGGAGACGCGCGCAACAGACCGACCACTCCATGGCTTCGAGTAGGCAGTCTGAATGGGCGAAGTGGCGATCAACCGACTGTGCTGCTGCCAGCCTTTTGGCCGACCGTAGTCATAACATCGCTTCGCTTCTCGGCCAGGCAAACCCCCCAAACATGTCGGCGCGTCAAGATGTGCGTGTCTCGTTGCTGTTCCTGCGGCTGGCCGTGCACGGCTCTCTCCTCACCAAAACGCCATGATTGGTTCTTCGTGCTGTCAAGCAGGCTAGAATTCCACGTTTTACCCTCTTTGATGCTTTTGAAATCAAGTTTCTCACTTGAACTCTAGACACCGACAGACTTGGTGCGTGTGGCCGTATCCAATTCAGAGTGAAAGAGCGGATGACCTGCGTGTATAATCAAGATCATCTGCTCTTGCCGTCAGTCGCACCCCCACAATTCGTGAAGCGGACACCACCTGCACATCTTGATGGTGTGGGCACGACACAATTCATACATTGTGATTGAGCCGGCTAGTGGTGGCGCGAGCCTTGAAAAATGAGCCAGAATCTGCTTCAAGCGGCGCTTCTTCTTGCGAACATTCTACCCAGACCTCTGACGAATCGCGGCGTCAAGAAGACTGACAAAGGTAACCTCACCGGGAATAGCATCTGGATCGGACCCGTTCACCGCCATTGCTCGTCAGCACACGATGCGAGGATGACACTCACGACTACTTTTGGCGCCCTCGCACTCACCTTGACTGAACACGCGCATCGTCAAGAAGGCAGCAAGACATCATTGCACACATGAGCTCGAGACCATCAGCGCTACCGGTACACCGCACACTCACCGACGACCCAAGCAGCAAAAGCATCGCGGACCTGCGTGATGCGAATGTTGCCAGCGATGCCTCTAGCTTGAGTGGATATACTCCCGCCCAGCGCGGTGCCCCACGATTTTGCGCCTGCGCCTGCACCTGCACCTGCACCTGCGCCATTGCCGCCTCCTCTGCCCTTGAGCTCGTCTATGGCCCGCTGAGATTCCTGATCCGTGCCTGTTCCGCTTGCATCCTGTGCCGAACCTCGAAAGTCGCTGATGAGGCGAATGAGACCACCTCCAGCTCCCCAAGCGCCGCTAGCCAGCTTGCCCACCTCGAGCTCGAGCAGATCCTCGACTGTAGCTCGACGTCCGCGCCTCTCCAGCCTGCGACGCATAATCTCCTGCTTGGACCGAATCTCCTGTCCCTCCTCCGTCAAAGCTGGGCTCTTGCTTGGTGCAGAGCCTAGCCCCACAGCGTTGGCCATCCACGGTGGCAGGGGACGGGAGAGGATCCAGGCAGCTTGGGGACCCGCTAGCATGCTATTGCCCAGACCTGCCGAGTGCACGGCCCAGTAAGCGGGAAGAAGGAGCACTTGGCTGATGCCCACATGCAGGACCACAAAGGCCAGAGCGTGCTTGAAGGGAGCTGCACGAACTGCTGCAAAACCATATCGGGGCGGAGCGGGTGAAGCGGCGGACTTGGGGACAGGCGTGGCGGTGGAGTAGAGACGTTGGGCGAGCCGAGGCGCGAGGCTCGTGCAAAGGGCCGGGCCAGTGAAAGAGGCGAGGGAAAGGGCAGGAATGGTGGCAGAGCATCGAGCAGAGCTGGTGGGCACATGGAGCGAGCGCATGCGTGGCGCTATGCGCAGATGGGACAGATGCCGCGAAGGATGCAGATGGCGAGAGGCGTTGATGGCATGACTGGCCAAGGCAGACGTGGACGTGGACGTGGACGTGGACGTGGACGTGGACGTGGGCCATGCGTCTGCTACGCTCGAGGTGGTGAGGTGCATGGCGAGAAGAAGTGCGGGCGAGAGGAGGAGGGGATGAGTCTACTGACTAGTAGGCATGAGCGATGACAGCACAAGCGTCGCGACGAGCCTGTGATCGGGTTGATTGTGGCGATGAAGCTCGGTCCTCAGTAGTAGTAGCGTACGGCAATCACAAGTGTGAATTGCTTCGCAGCAGGCTAAAGGATGGGGGTCCGTGTCGAGATGAACAGCATTCAAGATTGTGTCTCACATTCGTGATTGTGATGAATACTGAAGAGAGCTTCGCGAGGATCGAATCTGAATCACGAATGAGATCCGAGCGCATGCTGCATGCATGACGTGCATGTGCATGTGCCGCGGATGAGGGAGCGAGCAGCAGCCAAGAAGTGTGAGAGTGAGTCCCTGCAGAAGTTATCGATTTGGTTGCAAGTAGTATCTCGAGACACGAATCGACCAGACTGGCTGCACGAATGTGAATCCGTGTCATGCCATCATGCCATGCCATGCCATGCCATGCCATGCCATGCCATGCCATGCCATGCCATGCCATGCCATCCCGTCACTCCGACGTGTGAACCCGATCTGGCGTTTGCTGTTGACGGATCATCAAGCACGCGACGCGACGACTTGGTCTGAGACAAAGTTTGATCCACCTTGAGCAGGCAGCACCGCATTCAGCCCAGCCCAGCCCAGCCAGCATGTCCGCTCAAGTGTCGCCCCTGCACGCACTGGGCCACACTTCCACCTCGCAAGCCTTTCTGAGCGTGCTGCGATCCATGGGCTGCCATGACGACGCGTTGTTGGAGAAGCGCACATTCTATGCGCCAGCACCAGCCACGGCTTATTGGACCTTTGCGCTGCTTCCAAACACGGTCTGCTGGCAGTTGGAGCAGCGGGAGCAGCGGGAGCAGGGCGGGTCAGAGTCAGAGTGGCGTTGCGTCGCCGTCGATGTGTACAATATACAGCGCGGTCCTACAGCGACGACGGCAACGGCAGCAGGAGGATGGAGCGCAGGTGATCCTTGCTCTCCTGCCATCCTTGACTTGCGCTTCAACCTCCTCCTGCCCAACGAGTCCGATCGCGGCGATCACCAGTCAGCATCGCGCGCGCACTCGCACACGCACTCGCACTCGCACTCGCGTTGTCTGAACCTCGAACCAGCGACGACCGGATCGCAGCTGCTCGACATGCTGGGCGAACCGCATCGCAAGGGTGGCGGCCAAAGCGACACTCGTCTCGGTCCATCCGCCTGGTTGGAGTGGACAGTGCAGATGGCAATCAGGCAGCCGCAAGTGCACGATGATGATGATGACAACGACGATCCCCTTATGACCTGCATCACCGTACAAATCGAAATGGCAGGTGCCGAGAGCAAGGGTGCCAGCAGATGGCAAAAGGACAAGGCTGGAGCGGCGATCTGGGGCGTGTGCACCTTCGCATTAGTCTGACCTGACCTCAACCTTTCTCGACTCTTCACTCCGTCTTGCAAGGACAAGCAGAATTTCCTTTGCTTCTGCCCCCCCCCCCCCCCCCCCTTTTCTGTCCCGCATGACTCTTGCGGGGCTCGTGCTGCTGCTTATCGCTGGCCCGTAGCGCGTCGAGCACTCACAGCAAAGTGAGACGTGTGCAAGTCAAGTCACGAATGGACAGGTCACACGCTTTGACGCACCCCATACAGGAGACGAGGAGACAGAGACACACGAACCAGCGCATCCGACCTGCCTCATCTCGCCTGTCGCCTACCACTACGCCAGCTTGCGACGGCATTACAGCCCTTTGCACGGACCGCCGCGCGTGTTCCGTTCAGCCGTTCTTCACGCTCGCGACGCCCGCGCTTGGGCCCCTCCGCCTCGCCGCACCTTGCATCGCCATCTCACCCGCGATACGGGCACCGTCAGAGCCAAGCATATGCTGGCTTCGATTGCTTCTGATTCTGCATGCGCAGGGTGGCCCACAAGCAAATCGAGTCGAAGCCGCGAATGATCGAGGCAACGGCGGCTTGCAAGACACCGCGTTATTGACAACCTTCTGGGCCGGACGCCCGATGCCAACCCTCCACGCTCGGTTCTCCACCTCGGCGAATCGTCAGCAATGCCCACGCGATGACGCAACGTCAAAGTACACTCGAGGAATGAGCGATCTGACCACAGACATCCCCACGCCGTCAGTACCCAAAACCGCCGTCGTGTGGAATCATCAAAGGCCATGCACACGAATCAGCCGGCGCCGTCGTTTCAGTACTTAAGTGCCATTCCACGCGCTGCAATCCTCCAAGACCCCCCTCCTTGTCGTCGCAAACGCCTCATGTCGCTCAATCAGACTGCCTTGCTCCCTCCTCGCATCACTTCACTGCCCTTTCCCTCTCACCTACCTCTTACTGCACTGTGCTTTTTGCGCCGCCAAGACTCCTCCAAGCTCCTGCCCCGCACCTGTGCAAAATGTCTAGACTCGCTCATCAATCATGTGAGTGAAGTGGACCTTGTATCCACTGGCTCTCCTCATCTCAATTGACCTCTTCCCGCCCCTCACGTCGTTGATGACTAACCTTTGCCTCTTGCCGTGTCTCTGCGCCATTTAGCCAATTTGTCTCGCAAGGGATTGCGGCGTCAGCCCAGTGCGTAGCTCCCGCTATGCTATCTCATTGGACGTGTCGATCGACTGACTGACGCTGATCAATTGGTGCGCACCCCAGCGAGTCTCTCGCGCACAGCCTCGTCAGCCGCACTTGGGTCCGCCGACCCGATTGAGCAGTTGGAGGGTGAGTGCGACGTATACAAATCGTCGCTTCCCCTTGAACTTAATTTCTACATTTGCCTTGCCTCAGCCTCACTGCCAAAGGTCATGCGTGTCAATACCGAGGTAGAGAAAGCGCCCGTCATCGACGAGGACGGATACTTGAACATGTTGGAAAAGCGCCTGTCAATCAAGGTGGGATGAATGACGGCAGGGCCGAGCTGCAAGAATTTCGCACTGACATACCTTTCACGTGATTGCTGGCATCAGAACATTGGCGTCATCATCGTCAGCGAGCTACTCGGAACTATCCTGTGAGCTCCCATGGCTTCTAGCTCGTCCGTTGTGCTGGTCAAGTGACACTCACCAAATCGGCCTTGCAGGTTCCTCTTCTTCGCCTTCTTCGCCGCAACGCAGGCATCGAATCGCGGAAACGCTATGAAGGAGGAGTTTCCCACCGCACCTCTCGACACTTCTGGGCTGCTCTTCTCGTCACTCGGATTTGGTTTCTCGCTTGCTGTCAACGCTTGGCTCTTTTTTCGCATTTCTGGCGGCCTCTTCAATCCAGCGGTCACTCTCGCACTGACGCTGACTGGCACCCTCTCAGCGTTCCGCTGCGCTATCCTGACCATTACTCAATTCGTCGGCGGTATTCTTGCAGCCCTTTTGGTTACTGCGCTCGTACCTGGCCCCATCAACTCACGCACGACACTTGGAAGCGGCGTCACAGTCGCGCAGGGCTTCTGGATCGAGTTCTTTTGCACCGCGGAGCTCGTCTTTGCCATCTTCATGCTTGCAGGTACGTCGATCGGGCAAATTTTGGTGCACATGAGTCATCACCTCGACGCTCATCTCCTCTCTCGTGATTGGCGCAGGTGAAAAGCACAAGGGCACATTCCTTGCTCCGGTCGGTGAGTGATTAGAAATCGTCGACCAGGACCAGCGCGTGCTCGAGACTCATCTTCCTCCTCCTCCGTTCACCAGGCATCGGCCTTGCTCTATTCATTGCGGAGATTGCCGCTACGAACTATACCGGAGGCTCCTTGAACCCTGCTCGATCGCTCGGTCCTGACGTTGTGACCAGGACTTTTGAAGGATCATGCTGGATTTACTACATTGCTCCTTACCTTGCCGCCATCGTCACCTCTGGCTTCTATTGGGCCTTGAAGTGGATGCGCTACGAGACGGCAAACCCTGACCAGGACGCGGCTCAGGAGGAAGAGCGCAAATCCTTCATTCGCGACATGGTCAGTCCCGCGTCCGCTTCGTCACTTGCGTGCAATCAAGACTAACTTTGACCCGTAATCTTGCAGAACGGCAATATCATCGGCGAGCTCGACTCTGTTCCACTCAAGGACTGGGCCTCGTTGCAAGATGTTGTCATTGACGCAGCATTGCCACAAGATGATCCTCACGGCGCTCAACATGTCGTGCCCGGTATCTCACACAAGGCGAGCGAGGCCGACACCTTGGGCGTCACCACAGACAGCAACGGCTTCGTGCCAGGCTCCAAACAAGACATACCTCCAGTGCCACCGGTTCCGACTGATTCTCGTCGACTCTATCAACAAGACCGCACAAATGACTGGGCTGGCCCGGTTGCCCAGTGAAGACCTCTTCACGGCGCTCCTGCCTGTAGCGAGCCTTGATAGCACGCTAGATGCCAATCCCAGCGTCTCATTGGCCAAGATCCTCGCACAAGACTCCTCTTTTGTACGCTTCCTCTTGTTCCTTGTGTGCTCTGTATATATCTCCCAAGCTCCGCGAGCGCTTCCGTCGTTGACTTTGTTCGCAAATATGTGCCGGTCCCGCAATCCAGCTTTTGTAATCCGCCTGTCAAGTTCGTGAGCAATCTGTGCAGCTTCCACGTGGGTGTAGCACGTCGTCTGGGGAACGACAGCATTGGCCACGGCCATCTGAAAAAATCGACTATTCTCCCATTTTGACGCCAGATCATCATTTGCCAACCTTGTGACAGCGAAGCAATCGTGCGCGCAACGTGGGCGTGCATGTCCAGGTACGTCCATTGGTTGACTCAACTGAGATCTCAAGCACCTAATTCGACTCTGAGCCTGCTCTCGTCGCTCCTTACTGAGACGCGCATCAACGCGTTCTTCGCGCGCTCGTTGCTAGACACGCGCAAAGCCAGCAAAGGGCTCCGAACGACGCCAAGCAATGACAAGTGAACGACTACCCTACCACTTTGAATGCAGTCGCTTGAACGTAGCGCACAACGTTTCACATCCAACAGACTTCACTGGATGACGTTTCAGAGAGTTCGTGTATACACGAGAAGGGCGAGGACGACAGTAGGGCCTCAAACAAGATCACAAAGTTGTTAAGACGCGTCTTTCTCTGATTCTCCGACGCATCTTTCTGGAGCCAAGCTGGGAAAGGCGGCGCGTAGTTTTTCTTCGCATATCTGCGTGACTATTTGTCATCAGAGCATTTTGGCAAAGATGCGTCAAGGAGAAGAAATGCTTTTGCGTCAGGCATTTTCATAAGTCCGCTGAGAAAATTGCACACGGGCTGTTCGAACTCTGGGAGAGTGGCTCTGCGACTGGGCCTGACAAGCTTAAAAAGCCAACGCGACGCGTTTGTTGCCGGAACTCTCGCCGCTCTTGATCAAAAAGAGCGCACTGCTTTGCGCAAATTCTTGCTGATGCGACTGTTGGACCACATGAGCGCGGCAAAGCTTTGCCCTTCTGAATTTTGCATCCAGCTCGCAGACTGATAGATTTTTTTCTTTGCCGCCACTAAAATGCTTGTATCACGCTCGAAGAAGGAAATGACGTCTCGAGAGATTTTACCAGCGCGATTGTCATATTGTGGTTGACAATGACGGGGGTTAGCAGCGCACGTATTGAAAAATTCGTTGCCACTGCACAATCTCCGCGCGCCAAGCAAGCAGTCCGCTCGAGGTACATTGAACATTATTGTGAGGATCAGAAGCTGACTCATTGTCCACAAGTGGCTCCATCGCGCTTCCCTGGGCCGGGATATTGACCGCCATGGACGCCCACGCTGCTGCCAGTGGAAGCCCCTTTCTTCTGCACCTCTCTCTGGATATGGGCCCGACGGCACCACGCTTTGCGATGTCGAATTGGCAGGCGGACACTTTGGATGTCTAGGTGGCAGAGTTGAGCCAGATATTTCTCCCAAACCTTTCAAACCTTTCTGTGCCGAAAGCAAAGGTGCCGGTCATCCGCTTAGGTACCGTAAAGATGGTTCTTTTGAGGCGGTAAAGCCCAGTGAGCGAAAGTTTGTCGGCAAAGTGGCTGTCGTTGGTCTCCTTTCAGACGGTTTCAGAAAAGATGTGGAGTCGACAATGGACTCTTCTGTTATTGTATGCCTGGCAACACTCGACGATTTCACGTTAGACGCCCAAAAGTGTAATTTATTCATGAGCCGGGCGCGTTCCAAATGATTGGTGGTACTCGGAATGGTTTGAAAGCAATTTCGGATCGTTACAACCTGATGCTGCCGGGTGGCAGGTGAGTGTTAGAAATCACGCGTTGCAAAGTTGCGGACCTCTTGTCTGCGTTTGTTAGTTTGGCTGATTGGGAAACTTTTCGGTGCGGCTCTGTGGCCGCCAGTGGACGTGGTGCAGGGCATTTGTACGAAGCGAAGTTACACTCGTGCAGAATCAAAGACCTTGCATCAGGAAAAATTGTTCTGGCGACGACGCAATGAGTCTGATGCAAATGGGTTCTTTCTGGACAGATTCTTCAATGCAGGGATCCCGGTCACCGCGCCGAGAGGAATGTGCGGGCACTCATTTTCTGCGAGGATGGGAAAGAGTCGGTCTATTCTTGAAGCACGCTATGATTGACAGCCCAACTTCAACCCACTTCTACAAGCACAAGCAACAAAAACGATACAGTGCGATGATGGCTTGCTCACTTCGGACAAAACTTTAGCAGGTCCCAGTATCAAGCTAAGAGCAGCCGAGAAAAATTGTGCTAACAATTATTTTAGGGGCTGTGAGCTGCATCAGTATCATTGCATTCGAATATCTCTACAAGATTGGGCCTGTGCTTGTTACGGTCGTGATGAATGTGTCGCGGTAAAATCTTCTCGTAGCTTTTCATGACGTGGCGATTTCGTAGTGAGCCGGAATCAGCTGCGAGCTACCCATGCGGTTTCTCAAAAGAGGTTCAAAGGAGGTTGAGGAAGATTAAACAGACTTTAATCTGCGCAGTAACGCCGAAACCCCGTAACGGCAAAGAACTCAACTTATATTGTCATAAGACGGAGACTGAGAGAATGTGCAAGAATAAAATTCTCGGCTAAGCCAAGGTGAAGATATTTCGGGCAGTCGATGCATAATCCGATATTCTAGAAGCGTGTCTTCGATGCTTTCAACAGAAAATGATGCCATGACGGCAGTTTTTCGAGACCATTTGGGACAGGATTCTGCACTTTGTTCATGAAGTGCCGAAAGTCACTCGACCAAGAAAGCAGGGCGCGACAATGACGCGCAAATTGTATGTTCCTAGGCTTTGAACGGATTTGTGAACGAATTGCGGTGCTTCAAGTCTTGTTGCTTGGCTAATGAGCAGACCAAGCTGGGCTAGCAAGCTCTGTGGCCGCTTGGCAGGCTTTCCAGGCCGCAGAAAAAAGCGACGTTAGTGAGTTGCCATACGAATGCTGCCAGTGACCTCTTTTTCAATACCAGTGTTTCCAACTGGCCGTCGAAGAAAAGACCGTCACAAAGATGTTTGGGGATTAAGATGCCTGGGCTAATCAACACATCAGCAGACCTCCGCTCAATATTCTGTGCATCGTTGTCTTGGCTGTCAGAGGACAACCACTCTTTGAAATTCTGGTTGAATGATCCCAGCTGAGTCTGCTTGATTCTCGGGTGTCGCGGCGCCGAGAGCATTCCTGGTCAGTTTCGGAACATCGCCTGCACTGGCATAAGAACCGTCGAGCTTCGAAGGCTCGCATGACCTGCCTGCAGTTGGTCCACGTTGGTCGATTTTGTCTCTGATACAGTAAACGTTCTTGAACGCGTAAGGAAATCCAAACAGACCCGTCGAAGAGTAGATGAGAAAAAGTGTGATGCAAGCGCAGGACGACTGATTGCTGTAAGACAGGAACAAGAAGAAACATCGCCACTCGCTCGCCTCTGTGAGTGTAGCGCAGGAAGAGAGGACTGTACTATGGTATGTAGAAGTAACGCTCCTTTCCTAGTACCAAAATTTCACACAGCCAGCATCTTGCTGTTGTTTGCAACACCTCGTTATTAGTCAAGCTAGGCTCAGCTCTGAGACTCCCCAGCACCTTTTGCTGAGAAAAATTTGTAGGGAAGTTGCAGATCTGTTCCTGCCCTTAACCAACAGGACGAGGAAGAGGAATTATGGAGCGTATTTAAGCACCACACACGTCACACTGGACTGCTATTCATCACCATTGCGGGCGCTTCAAATGTCCCTAGTCGGGAGCCCGAAGTCAACGTCCCACAAGAGGGCCTCCATCAAACGCTCTCTGACAACAAAACACGATCATCACAATGGTCGCATATGTACCCCGTCTCGAGATGGTCAAGCGACTGAACTGGTCAAGCGGTTTTGGCTTTTTGCAGACAGTGTCCGCGCGTCAGGACTAACGGTATGAATCTCGCATCGCACGTTACAAAGCCGTTCTGCTCCTCTCACACCAGACATTGCAGTGATTCGAGACACTGCGCTAAGCCGCGGAAACTTCAGAAAACTTCATAAGGACAAGTGGGGCTTGCAACGCTGCGTGGGTGTCAGCAGCAGAGCAAAGGAGTGATTCAAAGCGCTTAGTGCTGCATCATGCTGCACACACACTCCCTCCCTTCTTGCGCAGCTCCTCTTTGATTGCTGCAATTGTGAATGTGCTCTATGTCGTCATTGTCCAACGTCAGAGTGGGCCTGCATGTTCCAGCCCTTTGTTTAAGACAAGCCAGGTGCATTTTGTGGTGTTTCAGCCGCTCTTAGCCGACATGAGTGCCTGTGGGGGGCTTTGCTCCCTGAAGAGCCTTCCATTAGCCGAGAGTACTTGCCTGCTTTCATCATTTGATGGCTATAGCATTGCAGACAGAAACCTGGCTTCTGTTTGGGACAAGAGGGGAAGATAGAAGGGGGGCGCGGGCATGTTTGTGACCTGCAACTTCCTACTCATGCGCAATCTGACGTGCTTCCAGCACTTGCACGCAATCATTACTTTCAGACTAGGGTGCAGAGATAGTTGCAATGCTCAGCACATCACGTTGACAATCCAGCAAGGCAAAGCGGTCGCGTACACTCGCGAGCTGCAAGTGCTGATGGCAAGCATGCAGCAATGCTACATATTTCAACAGTTGTGAGCTCAGTGATGTACGAACGACCACTGCATGCAAGCGCTCTATGGCTCCACCATTGCTCCAACAAGCATCCTACTGAAACAGGGATTCGTTTCACGCACCCCTGATGATAAGAAGTGCCAATTGCAAGCACCACCGATGTTAGTACCGTTGCGCACAGCACCAGCTACAGTCTTTCGACCGCTTTCTTCTCTTGCCTGCGCCAAGAACCAGGTCATCATCCACTTTGAGGCTACGCGAAACGTTTACCCAGGAATCCCGACCAAAGATGTCAAGTACCTAGAGCTACTGCCAGGACAGCTGGCAGAATCATCAAGTGCCAAGATCATGCGCAGAGGTAATTGGACATGGGTGGCAAGATGCGGGGCAAGCTGCTGGACTTCATCGTGTTGTTCTTGAGCGTCAGGAGACCGGGAGCATTGGCCCAGTGACGCTCGTGGCCAAGCTTGCGAGCGGAGTCAATGTAGAGAGCGAGGGAGACGGAGCAAGCGATTTAGGTCTAGTGTAATGGCAAGCGAGGGAGCAGACGAGCGCATCACCCCAAGGAGAAGCGGTGAGCGGCTCGCCATCCGCGATCCCTCTCATCATCACCACCGCCACGCACCCTCTTGTCAACACACACACACACGCACGCACGCACGCACGCAAACACACAACACACACACACAACATGCCAAAGCGCAAGGCCGAGGAGTAGCTGGTGCTCAGGGACAAGAGAAAGCAGGCCCCGCAACCCAGCCCACCCAGACAAGCCTTGTCTGCCTCTTATGCCTCCAAGAGCAGCAAAGCACCTCCAATCCGCCGCCCCTTGGCACCTGTCTCTGGCAACTTGCGTCCTGGAAGCGTGAGTGATGCTTGCACCCTTGAGAGCATGCTAGCATACACGCACTGCATACATGCACCCTTGAGACCATGCTGTCATCTCCGAGGGCACACGCATCCTCAAGAGCATTCACTCACATTCTCCCTCTCTTACCCAATACAAGATCAACAAAGAGAGCATGGCTGCCAATGCCCAGTGGGCGGTAAAAGCGCTCAAGAAGGAGAGCCCCTCAGACAGGGACCTCTTTTGAGCAGACGAGATCCTGCTTGCATTGCGCAACCGCGCAAACAAGCGCTGCATGGATTGCCTTGCACATCAGTGCTTCCATTGTGAGTCTTGCTCGCTCCTTGACTATGGAACGCCGGCACTGACGTTGGCAGCCCCTCACGCAGAACAAGCTGGGCACATTGCCGTCGCGGGATCCAGGTGAGTCGCTCGCGCCTGGCAACGTTGAGCAAGCGCTCACACTTGTTTCCACCACAGAGACAGACAACAAATAGAATGCTCGTTTGACAAGCTGCCGTGTGTGTGCGTGGGTGTGCGTGGGTGTGTGTGTGTGCTCGCGTGCATGCTTGGGCATAACCTTTCCACGCATGATCTGAGCCCAGTGACAAGATAGGCGGCACTTTACACGCTGCCTACCAACACCCAATCTGTTTTGCCATCCTTTCAACTCTTTGACTCGCCATACAAGGCACGCCTGACATTACCGTCAAGCAGGTGCATTGATGCGGCGTTGACAAGTCCCGATCTATGACACGTATCCCGCCGCCGTCATTGCTGCTATGTGTGCCAATCGCATCTTCACAGCGACGTCGCGCCCTAATCTTCCCCTCTCAATGGAGCTCGCGAGCTGCGTGCGCATACACAGCAGCACGCACGCGCGCGTGCGTGAGTGCTGCTTGTGCGCACTTCTTTTC
Source organism: Ceraceosorus guamensis (assembly GCF_003144195.1). NCBI lineage: Eukaryota > Fungi > Basidiomycota > Exobasidiomycetes > Ceraceosorales > Ceraceosoraceae > Ceraceosorus > Ceraceosorus guamensis. The sequence goes on along the minus strand of NW_020290130.1, from coordinate 3,066 downwards.
TCGTCTTTCATCCCTCACCGCACAACCCGCAAGCATGACCTGCAAGCACGACACGCAAGTACTACCACCTCACCCCCGCTACGCTCTTCCTCAAATAGCAAGCGCATACAAGCGCTCCAAACAGCAACACGCCACCCACAGGCATTCACAGCAAACCAGCGGCGCACAATTGGTCCCATCATGGCAGACCGCGCCACCTCCTTGCAGATCCGCCGCCGCCGCCGCCGACACAAACCCCCTCGCATCAGAGGTGGAGAGGGTAGTGTCAGAAAAGCTGGCCCCATATCAGGCGGCTTTTGAAAATGTCCAGCAGCTTGCTTCAGCAATGGATGTCACAAATGCAGACATTCTGGACCTGCCTCCGGCTCCAGTGGACAAGGAGCACCTCCTTGTCAAGATGCACCGCGCCCAGTACGAGTCCATTTGCAACACTCTTCAGGGCATGCAGAGCATGTCCGAGGCAACAGAGAGGCTGGAGGAGCGTGTTCAATTGCTCAAGGATGTGCTTAACAAGGCAAATGTGAGTTGTCAATGCGACGCGCTCCTAGGGCCAGTAACTTACCCTCTGCCACAGTCCAAACGCAAGGCAGATGGGGATGCACCAGAGGGCAAGAGGGCTTGCGTGGAAGACTCTTTTCAAGAGTTGGTATTTACTGGACTCGGGACGTTCAAGAGGCGACTGCAGGACAACAGCCGCCCGTCCAGCCAACGCACTCTTCAGGGCCTCAAAATGGCCATCTCTACCCCAAGCCCGCTCCTCAAACCGGCTTCAAAGTTGCATGCCCTTGCCCCTTCCTCTTCGCAGGAGGACATGCCTCCACCGCGTGTGCCTGCGCGCTCGGTGCACTCACACAAAGGCAGTGGGGATGTCGGTAGCGGGGATGTTGGCAGTTTTGCTTACGGGCCCAAATCCTGGGAGAGGCAGGTGGCCATTTCCTCTCCAGCATTGTCGGTGACCAAAGATGAGGTGGACCCAAAACGCGTGGCGGACCAAGAATCGTCGGTGACCAAAGATGAGGTGGGCTCAAAACGCATGGCAGACCCAGCGTCATCAGTGACCAAGGGTGAAGTCAGCTGGAAGCCCACGCCAACCACTAGGCGCAGCAGCAGCTGAACCTCATTGGTACGTACGTGGTCCTGCTCCAAATGCTAGCGAGCTACGTGCTCACGTGCTCAAACCACGGCCACCACAACACAGCTCAATTGCACGCGCGCACGCACGCACGCACGCACGCCACCCAACCCTCGTGCACAAAGCTTGCACGCAGCCTTTGCACGCAGCCTTTGCACTCAGGATGAAGTCGTGCATGGCATTCTACTTGGGCTCACTTTGCAGATTCATTGCCCTGCCCTCCTGCCGCCTTTGCTCTTCCTCGCGCCTTCCAATGTGAGGGAATGGCCTAGCGCCACTTTTTGTCGAGCGATCAGATGATCTATTCCCGCGCAAAAATTGTTGCTCCACTTAGCTATTGGCTTGCCAGCCCAACGTATAAAGTGCTGTTGCTGCACCCTCGAGCCCTGCAAGATGCTGCTGGGGACACTTTGGTGCCAAGACCAAGAATTCTCCAAGTCGTACATCTTCTCGACCAGCTTATCGGCAGGAGTGTTGGCCACCAGCTCTGGGAAGAAGCAACGAGCGGCTGGGTAGGTCTCCTCATCCAGCTCATCAGCTTCTTGATCTAGTTTCTCCAGGAACAAGTCATCGAGCGCTTCTTCAAGTTCTTCACACCTTGTCCGCTCCTCTCTGAGCTGACGCTGAAGATCAGCCTCCCTCTGACTAGGTGCGTTCTCTGATGGGCAAGCAACTTGCGCTTCTAGCGCCTTGATGCGCTGCTGGAATTCCTTTTTCTTGGTCTGTGCGGCGAGCAGCTCCTTTTGCCATTCATTTTGCAGCTGAACTGACGCATCGGCAGCTTGCGCTTCTTGCGCCTCAATGTGCTGCTCGGACTCCTCCCCCTCGACAAGCAGCTCGTCACCGTCACAGCCATCTTGTACGCGCACCTCATCCAGCATAGCATTCTGGGCTACTTGCGCCTCCAGCTCCGCAATTCGTCGCTTGTACCCCTTTCCTCTGGCACGTTTGGCGAGCAACTCTGCACGATCATCATGCCACTGAATGCGCACCTCCTCCAACGTGGCGCTCTTGTTGGCCACTTGTTCCAAAAGAAGCTGCGCACAAATCTCCTGGTCATCTTGATGAGCTGCTCTAGCTGCCCCCCAGGCAACCATCACATCTCTGGTGTGTTGTCGACCTATCGCAACCATGTCGGCTTGTTGGGAGTGTGCAAGGCTCTGACCGCAATGTCCCTCTACAAAAAAGGCTTTGAGCACGTTGGACTCGTGTGCTGCTGCGTGCGCACTAAAAAAGATTGCTGCTAATTTGCCTTGCGGGGCTTGCTCAGCATTGCGCTGCAAAATGCCAGATGGACTACGAATCCATTGGGGGGAAGCTCATAACCTATCACGCGTGGAGACATACTCGATGATGGTTGTGTTGACAATGAGACTATCTACATGCAGGGGTGTGTTTATATGCAGGCGTGCGCGCGCGCAGCACGTGACAAGTCGAGTCAACGACTGTTTGGTGATCTGACTACCCAGACCATACTTTAAAGCAACATCATCTCTCAGCGCCTCGTGGCTCCTCAACGGCCAAGCTAAGGCCTCTTGCCATTGCTTTGGGAATCGGCATTCATCGCAGCCCAAAATGATCCCTCAGACTCCCTTCACACCTAGGGTTAGGGTTAGGGTTAGGGTTAGGGTTACAAGGGGTGGCCCAATAGGGTTTTTGGAGTTTGTGTTATAGGCATTAAGAGAGGGCTGAGGGAAGCCAGCTGGTGAAGCAGCGCCCAAAACCCTAGAGATTTGACGGCGTGAGGTCCATCTAACCTCAAGATGGTCTGGTTAGAGTGCCTAACTTGGTCAACCTTGAGAAAAGTGTTTGTTCTGTGTTACAGTGACCAACATGAGGCTATGGCATGAGACTTTCTGGAATTGAATTGGGTTAGGGTTAGGGTTAGGGTTAGGGTTAGGGTTAGGGTTACAAGGGTGTCTGGAATTAGGGTC
>NW_020290129.1:0-36817 GCF_003144195.1 Ceraceosorus guamensis | reverse complement strand
CCCCTCCCCCCCCATCGACACGGGGCTCGAGTCAGGCAAAGCATCGTACTTGGGATGTTAAGCTTCATCGTAGCTTCGTCTGTCCTAATCTCGACACTAACACGATGATCGTCCGAGGGCCTACAAGCCCAAAACTTCGTGGGCCTGTTTTGGGGGGGGGGGGGGGGGGTTTGGACCTTTCCCTTTTGGAACGCGCGCGCGCGCGCCATTGCTTGGGTCGGCTTCGACTGGCGGATCAATCCCAAGGTCTCGGGATTGAACGGTGATGGCTCTTGCTGCTCGTCTGAGTTAAATGCTTGGGTCCGCCTATTCCCCCTCATCAGGCAGACGTGGAAAAACAAGGCGAAGCGTCTTGCCGGCGCGCAGGCAGACCGCTCCATTAAGCAAAGATTGTCATAAATAATCATTACCATTCTCACGTTCTTCTCTTGACCCTGTACGATCGACTTTGATTGGGGGGCAGGTGCAGGACGGGTGCGATCCATAGTCCAAGCATGTTCCGGTCTTGTGTGATTACAGCGATGATGCGATCATAGACTGGTTGGGGTGGAAGGCACAAGACGTGAGAGCGCATATTGCGAGCCCAGGTTCGCACGAAAGCTGGCAATTCTGCGTTTTCTAGAAAAGTGCGGGAATCTTCCTTTTTTTTCCCCGAAGGCCCATCGGCAGAATCGCCGATAGCTTGGGCCGGCCATGTCCGTGAGGCCCCGGTGAAGGCTGAGTCACGAGTGAGCATCTTCAGTATCCAGCAGCAGCTACTGCGACTTGATGCAGCAAAGTCTCTACAAATACGCTGCCTCCCGTCTCGAGCGAAGGAGAGATGGGATCCAATTGCGCTTGGCTGTGGGGATTCGTAGAAGAAGTGGAAAAGAAAAGGGAGAAAAGTTTTAAAAGGAGGCGCATGAAGAAAAAGGGCTGTGCCCCGCCGAGCAATGCGTCCGTTGTAAGATCCGTACACTTGCTGCACTCACCCGAGAAGCAACTCGCCCCAGGGCATGCTCCTAACCCTCTTGGGAAGCCTGGCTCCCCTATCCCTCAGACCTTTCGCCACATCGTCCCCGTGCGGTCTCAAAACCGATGATCTGGCATTATCCAGCGCGCTCAGCCGGTTCAGCGAGAAGAGCGGATGATTCTTTGGCTGGGTTGTAGCACGGAGCGCAGGCGGTGGCGGAGGAAACATCAGCAGTGCGAGCTGAATAAAGTGTGGTTGTCGCCCCCACCCTTTCGCACGCATCTCTCACCTCGTCTCCAGGCGCGTACTCGCCCGTCCACCACTCCACAGTAGCGCTCTGTTCGCCAGCAGAAGCGGGCGTAAAGAGGCTTCTCCAAGCCAAGCTGCTCCTAGGGAAAGCCCTGCTGAGCTCACTGAGCATATCTACGCTCCTAGCTCTCCATTCCAACAGCCGAGATTCCGACAAGTCGCTCGTAGCGCTCCTTCCAGCTTTGATATCCTCCTTTGCCCAGCCTGCTAAATCCCACAGTCCAGAATTGAACACTACCAGATCCACACCGGCGCGAGGCGGGGGAAGGGATGGCGCGCGATGCTGCGACGATGTGGAAGTGATGGCTTTGGTAAAGGGCAAGAAGAGGTCGGTAACGCGATCTTCGAACAGTGCTGGCGTCACGTAGGTAGGCAAGTCGCGCCATTTGGATGAAGTATCGGTACCATAGTGAGAGACGCTCGCAACGAAGAAGCTGTGCGTAGCGTGCATCAGTGCGCAAGGCAGAGGGAGGAAGCTCGCGATCAGCGCAGAGCATGGATAGCACTCGCATCATCACCACCACCACCACCACCAGCTCGCTTGCAAACTTACTCGTGATCTGGCAAGTAGCAGTATTGCGCCAACGTCTTGTCGGCAGTGTTGTCTATCTCGGCCCTGTCGTCTGGCTTTGCTCCCAATTTGAGAGCTGCAGCATCATTGTTGGGCCAACGATGATTCTTGGGTACAAGCCTGAGCGCTTCGCTCCACGGATGTCTTCCATCCACCTTTTCCACTCTTTCACCAGCAATGTCGCACAGATGTGTCAGCAATGTCGAGTCTGTCGCATCGCCCACCAGCAGCACCGTCGAGTTGCTGAGCATCGCCAGGCTTGATGCGCTCGGGGTGTGCAGATGATGAGGAGCTGTGGAGGGTAAGCTGCTCAAGAAGCTGGGCAACAAGGGAGAGGCAGAGCAGGCCGGATCGAATGTCCTCCACGTGGCGAGTCCGTTGGGCGCCGCCAAGCTAGGACCCAGCCGAGCCAGGTATCCAGGCAGAGAAAAAGGATCGCACAATGGAGCCTTGACTCCTGTTCTTCGAACTCCACGTGGAGATCCCGATGTTGCTGGACCAGGTCCCAGCGAAGCGACCAGACTGAGAAAGATGAAGACGGCGCTCGCTGCTGTCAGCACCTTGCCTGCTTGCAGAACCAAGGGTGCTGCGGGCGCAACCGGACCACCTGCTCCTCCTGGCTTTCGCGTCAATGGCCGATACTGCGAGTTGGAAGGCATGATTGGACGCGACAGCACTGGCGCTGGAAGGGGCGTGAGAGCAGGTCAGCGCAGATGAAGATGAGTAGACCCGAGTTCCTCGTGAAGCACGTCGTGAAAGTTTGAATCAGCTGATCAGAGATGATGGGGATGGTGAGCAGCTCAAGAGTTAGACCTGTTTGTGCTCGCAATCGCGAACGCCTTCGTTTGCGCGTGCAGTCATCAATGGTCTGCTCCTCATTCTTCTCGCCCCTCAGGAGGGCGCGTGCGCTGAAGAGGCATCTGTGCGCACCAAATCGAACATCACGTGTATGATAGACCGATCACGTGCACACCCTGTCCCCGCGGCTACACCGCGCGAGCGCAAAGGCAAACATTCTTTGGCTCTCGATTCACGACTCACGGACTCCCACCTCTTTACTTATACTGATCCGACTCGATTGAAATGTCTCGAGAAGGTGTGTCACCCATCGATGGACTCTTGACTGGGTACTGATCCATGTGTGATATTCAGCGTCGAGTGAGTCATCCGCATGGAGAGACGGAAAGGAAGGATGAAGGCACGAGCACGCTGGTGGACCAGGTCCAATATGATGCATTACTCGTATTGCGACGAACGTCGTTCCACAAAGCAAGCCGTTCATTTGGACGGTTGGAACACGAGTGGATCGGGCTCAACAAGCTAGTTGCTCGCTTCAGAAGAAGGGTCTGGTAGCTCTCATCACAGATCAGTGATGAACAGCTAGCTGTTCCTGCCGGCATGGCACGAGGGCTGTTTCCTATTCGCATCCACGATTGCACTTGTCGATCTATGCCGGGCCATCATTCGCCGAGAAGATTCTTTTGGCTTGAAGCAGGACTAGGATCGAGGTGTCGAGGACCGTCAGAAGTCGGAATGTTCCAGGCGGGCAAGCACATTTCTTTCCAAGAAGACCGACGTTCCGCTTGTCGCATTCGCACGAAAGGAACTGGAAATGGCGCGATGGGAGGTCAGTTTCTTACGGATCGACGTCAGGTGCACGGACAGTGCAGGAGGGGCGTACCGAACTTTAATGCAGATGGTGCAATCAAGAATCGGAAAGACCGGAAGCGATTGACAAATCTGACGCACGTCCAAGTGAACTCGTGACCGCAGTTCAAAGCGGTCGGACTCGCTTGTCCACGCTACACCCCATGTGGTCCCGATCTCCACGTCCACGCTGCTGGTCCCGGCGCATGATCTGGATGCCATCCTCTTATCTCGAGCTGACGCGTGGACGACGCTAAGGGAATGTGAAAAGCCCTGCTCAGGGTTTGCAAAATCCGCATTGACTGTAGCCCGCGCGAATGATTCCTTTCCTCTCATGCGCACCCTGCCGCTCTTTGCGATGCGCTAAGATCGGTGCTGTGTGTGTGCGAATCACATCGACGATGCGACCCGATGAAGACTGACCGCAGGGATTGGAAGAACGAACTCTTTACTACCTGGGGACCGCTCGCTGCGAGCGATATAGTCGCACCCTCAAAATCGCAAATTCCGCAAGAATCATTGTAAGGCAGTAATCGTGACTGTATGACTCGCCGGTAACTTGAGATCAAGTCGCCGAACTGCACGCCCTACCGTATCTTGCGTTCAGAGTGTACGAATCGCTTGGCGCTGACGTCAAAGCGTACCAGTGCGCGAGTGCATGCAAAAGAGCGAGCGCTGCGCTGCTCGTCGTTGCCGTATTCCCAGCTTGGACTTCCTCATCCATTCATGTGGACGGAGCCTGATCTTTGCATGTTAGCGCAAGAATAACCGACAAGCAAGCACGATGGTGCTGTAAATGTGAGTCGAACCTTCAAGAGCAGTCGCAGCAGTGATTGCAGCGCAGTTCGAAAGCAGCCCGCGCATTGTGCGGGCGGCCGGAATCTTTTGGGTGGTGGTGCACGCTTCCGGCTCGCTTAACGACCCCCTTAACGCGAGATAAGAGTTTTAGCGTGCGCAGAGGGCTGTGGGGATTCCGGATCTCAACACCGCGCTCGCCGCTCGCCGTTGATGCCTGCAGCTAGGTCGGCACGCGCCAGGTGGAGGGGAGAGTCTCAAGCGAGCCGAATGCTGTGACGCTGACGGCTCGCTCGCATTCGTGGGTGCAATCAGGGGTGTGATGGATCAAAAGGCAATCAAATTTTGCAATCAAATGTGACTGAAAGCTTTCAGCATTCTCAATTATGTTTGATAGGAAGTCATCTTCGCTACCTCGGCACCGCCTATACGCTTGCCGGTGAGTGTAATAGCGGTGCAGTACACGTAATCTTCGCGCTGATCGGCACAGCACGGGTTGCCGCGAGGCGTGGAACAATCCATGAGCAAATGCATCGCACCGGCGACCCAGAATCGGAGCTGAGTGCTGTGCGGGATCGTCGCAATTCACGCGGCGATTCGAATCGTGGATTGCTGTAGCGATAGCGGTACAGGTCGCCGTCTAGACCTCTATCGTCATTCAATTCGCGCTTGGGTGCAGCTAGGCAATCAAGAATCAATGACAGCAACTTGCGAAATGTTGTTGCTAAGCTTCACATGCACCGGCGGAGTTTCTCATAGTCTCCGTGAGTTTTCGAAACTCAGCAAAAAGAAGTCAAACTCCGCCTATTGAGACTCAGATGCTTGTAAATGTGGTCATGCTGCGTCCCGCGTCGACGTAGCGTCAATCACGATTGGCAGATGGGAAACGGTCTGAGATGCAAGCAAGAGTCGACTATGCTGAATCTGGGTTGCGTAACGACCTGCCGAGGTTGTGTAAGGAGGATCATCGGACTCCGCCCTGCTGCGAGCATTGGCGGTGATTTACACAGATCTATGAGGAGCGTAGGTGTTGCAGCGTCTGTCGCGAAACTGTTGGTCACTCTTTACGGCACATTCCAAGGCCCCACATGCCACTGGATGTTGATCGCGTTGCCCAGGCTTCCCGCGGCTGGCTGTCGCAAGACTCACTCTCGCGAGGTTTTGGCTGTGCGCCGTACTTTGCTTGTTCCAAGGGGCAAAGGAGGGACACACTGTACATCCTGATGGATAGGATGAGCAGAAGCAAGACGCCGAAATATGCTGCAAGCTGCGCAAGCTCCGAAGATTCGCGGACCGCAAAATCGAGCTCTAAATGCAGACGCCGAGGCAAAGTGACGCGGCGCAACGCAACATTGCTCGTGATTCGCATTTGCGTGTGATACTGAAACTGTGCTCTACTCGGCACCATCCCGCAGGAGTGCTGCTGTGACCTGCGAGTGACGGTGGACCGAAGGCAAGCTCATCCGATGGCCGAAAAGATCGTGTGATTGAGCGCAGAAAGTCGCATGCGTCCCACCAACAGAAATAATGTAAATGTGACGATGCTTCGAGATGTTGTGGAGCACGAGATCGCACGAAACACTTCTCCTTCGAGTTTCTAAATATTGGACCCCTATGAACCCCGCAAACTGAGCTAGCGCACCGTTGCATCACCGATCCAGCCGTCCGTCACCGTCCGCGGTGAGTTTTCAAAGAGCAGCTCAGCTGCATGTGCATGTGCATGTGCATGTACTCTACGGTAGATGCATGCAACCCTTGCATCTGCATGCGTCCACGCGTTGCGTTGAATTCCGGTCCGACCTCCGGTCGACGCGGCTTGAGGCACTGCGGCAGTCAGAGTGTGCGATCGACGACCCGGCTGTGCAGGACGTGACGCGATCCGCTTTATTGGTCGACGCTTGCCTTATCTCTACGACGCTAATGCGACATTTTCATCATCGAAGAACCATCCTTCTGTCGATTTCCCCTTCTACAAACACCACCTCACCACCGCGTACATCGGTGGACACCCACCCTGTCGCCTGTCCGTCGCATGTCCACGCACCCTGCCTGGCCTCTCGAGCGCAGTTCCGTCTGCAAGAAGCAGGAAGATCTCATGCTGCGCAAGCTAAACCTCTCACGCGCGGATACCCAGTGCCGAAGTGCAGCAGACTTCAGGCCATGACCGGCAGGGGGAGGGGGCCTCCTCCAACGGCGATTCACTGTGGAAATGACTGAATACCTACGATCTCGTAGCGCGGTCATAGAGGTCTGTGCATTCAACATTCGACGACCCCTTTAGCTTCTCTTGGCCTGCGTTTGCATAATCTCGCTCAAAGTTCCCTACAGCGGATGATTAGCACAGGCAGCGCTCACCCGGCCATCCCCATCAGGTTGTCACATCCGTACGACGTAGTCATTCACTAGCGTCCACTCTTATCTCTCCTCACCAAAGACCACACGACGACCCGCACGTTCGTGTGCGGACACTCGACAATGAGTCGCTGAGCCTGGTCTAGGTGGGCAGGGGCTGGGGCCCTGACGCTAGTCGTCGCATGACTTTCCATGGAAGCGAGCCGCTTATGGCTAGCCGATGGATGGTACACATCCGACTGGTCAACAGAAGCTATAAAGAGGGGCTTCGGATGTGTTCAATCATCCATCTTCTTCCCTCACTACACTCGGTCTCTTCAACCGCTCACCTCACCTCCCTCAACACACGCCCATCAAACCCACCCTAATCCAACCCACACTCACCTTTCAAAATGCGTTTCGCTGCCCCCGCTGCTCTCGCCATCGTTGCCTTCGCTGGCTTCGCCTCTGCCGTCCCCGTTGAGAAGCGCGCGGACTCTGACCTCGTCAAGATTGGCAAGGCCGTTAAGACCGTGAGTACAAACACCGGTACGGTCTTCACCGTCGATTTTCTCTTCATTTCTCTGACTTTGAACCATGCTTTCGTCAACAGTTGGAGGATGCCCTCGGCGTGACGGACATCGACGCCCTGCTTGACAAGGCCACCGGCGGCGCTGTTACCGCTCTGGAGGACAAGCTCGGCATCACTTCGCTGGAGGAGGCTATCGGCCTCGCTAAGCGTGCCGACTCCGACCTCGTGAAGATCGGCAAGGCCGTCAAGACCCTGGAGGATGCTCTTGGCGTCACGGACATCGATGCTCTGCTCGACAAGGCAACCGGCGGAGCCGTCACTGCTCTCGAAGACAAGCTGGGCGTCACCTCTCTCGAAGAGGCCCTGGGTCTTGCCAAGCGCTCCGGAGACCTCCAACTGATCGGCTCCGCCGTCAAGACCCTTGAGGATGCTCTTGGCGTGACGGACCTCGATGCCCTGCTCGACAAGGCGACCGGTGGCGCCGTCACCAAGCTCGAGGACAAGCTCGGCGTCACGGATCTCGAGGAGGGCATCGGCGCAGCTAAGCGAGCGGCCCCCGGCGACATCCAAAAGATTGGAAACGCTGTGAAGCTCCTCGAGGATGCTCTCGGAGTCACGGACATTGACGCTCTGCTCGACAAGGCGACTGGAGGTGCCGTCACCGCTCTGGAGGACAAGCTCGGCGTCACTGACCTTGAGAAGGCCATTGGCGCTGCATAAGCTCGAGGCTCGCTCGGACCGACCGACCGACCGCTGCACGCCTCTTCCTTCCACCAAAACCAGCGACACGCCACGTTTGCCTACCCTAGGCGACATACGCTCTTACCTCATTCGTCTTTCTTCCACCCTCGCAGTTACCACCAACACTCGCTCGTCTTGACACCTGCTATCCTTGTAATATTCATACGCGCTTCGTTTAAACCAATAGATTCACTGCAGACAATTTGAGTGTGATTGCATTGACCTCGCTATTCGCTGCCGACACTTCCTTGACTTTTGTCTTCTGTATAGCTGAGTCGCAATGTAATGTCTGAGCCCAAAGCCCGTCGCGGCGAGTGGTCTTCTTGGGTGCGCGCGCTTTGCGCAATGCGCGCCGTTCCAACGCCGAGGATCGGTGAATGCAGCATTCGCGTAGCCGCATACTTTGCAGCCTGATGCCAGGATCGCGTAGACAACCCCAACCCCAACCCAGCTTGTGTACTAGGTGCGTGTCGACACGATATGGTCCCCGCAAAGATGAAGCGTGCTAAAACCGATCACGATGGTCGAGCAGAGATCCAACCGTGAACGTCGCTTTACCCAACGTACAAGCGCCGAACCCCGCCGCATGATCTACCTTGGAGACTGTCAGCGCCTGAACAATGCTCGTGCGCGCAGCAGGTGCCGGCACCGGCACCGGCACCGGCGCCCCCCCCCCCCCCCCCCCCCCCCCCCCCCCCCCCCCCCCCCCGCGGCCAGAGCGGTGGAAGCGTGCCTCTGAGGCGTACGATCATGAAGATGTAGGAAGAAAGCGTGGGGAACTAAAACGAGCCACAATGGCGGCGAAAGCGGGCTTCCTTGAGGCTATTCGACCGCCGGCAGGGGCAAGAAATGCACCGAATTCAATATCGAGGTTGCAAATTGCGCGACCATCCCGACGTAGCGCCCTATGCCGAACGGGCTCTCTCACTGGGACGCGCGAGAGGTCCACAATCTTTTGTTCTCGCACACTCTTCCAACAATTTCGAAGTGAGTCTGCACGCCAGCGAAAGCTATGCTGTGCGAGATCGAACAAGTTCGCGAGGGCGAGCGATCTTCTTTGCCAGTGATTCATGGCTTCAAGACTAGACACTACGAGTGGACGTGCTGATGAATGACTGCATAGACGGAAGTACCTTTTTCAAGCATCAACCCACTTCCGAGTGGGACTGCGTGATAGCTGAACAATGTCGAATACGAACCCTCTCTGGTCGAGTGCTGTAAAGGCTATGAATGGGACATGCTTTACGAGCGACTAGACCGGCGCACCGTCACCAAATTTCCAGCAAAAAAAACCTACGGCATCTAGGATTTTTGCGTGGTCCCCCACCGCAATACTGACTAGACCATACAGGGTTAGGCTCGCTTCGCTTGCGGCCTGGCCAGGCGCACAAGTGCGCCCGGTCTCCGCTTCTGGGATCAGACGGGACCAGGCACTTTTCCTGTGGTGTGGCCGTACATGTCTGCTTCTTGCTCTTACACGATCATATACAATACTTTTACATACACACTGTCCTGTGCAGGGAGCGTAGCGACCTGCACCAGGCTCTGAAAGCTCGGACGAGATTTGCCCTTGCCTGTTTGAATATGATCAACGACTTGATGCTCATTAGAAAGAGTCAGGATGTGAATAGACAGTCTTGAGTGCGAGCTACCGCTCATTCACATTTGGATTGATCGATGTTGCCGCTCATGAGTGTATGAGAATGCACGCTTGCGCGTGCCAAGGTAAGCGCGTGAGCGCGGCCTCCTGCCGCGAGGTGCGTGCGATTCTCTTAGCTCGTCCCTCCACTACTTGCATCTTAAATTGTTTGGCCCATGATTGATTGACGGTTGTAAAGCAACACAGCACAGCCTTTCCTACAATTACGCGTTTTTGGTGGGACGCGCCCGCGCGTGTCATCACAATCAAAATTGACTTCAATTAAATTCCTGTAGGTAATGACCGCGCGCCTGCATGTACTGTACGCTGTTGCTGATTTTTGATTGCTGCATGCTGCTGCTGCTGCTGCTGCTGATGATGGCTGCTTAGGCGGGCCTTTGGTGGATGTCTGATATGCCTTACAAATCACAACCATGACACATCGTCAAATCACAAATTCAACGCTGCGTCAGGCGATCCGCAATGCTTCCGCACCCTCACCATCTCACAAACCTAACTCTGCCGCTCGCAGACTCGCACTCTGACGGTGTGCGCCGATGATCTGCGCTTTCTTGCCCTCCACTTGCGCCCCAGACTACCTTGACTGGTCATTTTGAGCATCCATTTCAGGTCAACTTGCCAAGAGCGTGGAGAGACACCTCGACCTCTCGAGAGAGTTGCGCGGCCTCACGTGGGACGGAAAAGCGGACGACAGACAGACGTGGGGAGGTACAGATCTGCAAAAAGAAACAAACGGTCCGCATCTCCTTTGAAGCGGAGGGGGGACTCGCCATCGAGGTCGGACGCAGTGCGGAAGAAAAATGTGGTCAAGCATCAATGTCGGTTCATGCTCTGCTCAAATGCTCTCGTATTGCGACTCTACCCCAGTGGCAACATTGACGAGCGCGAGATCGAGCAGTACGTCAAGTCATGCCACCTTGAATGCTCCTTCTTCGTCTTCTTCAGTCAGCTCGACGCGGTCTGAAGCTAAGGTCACGTCTAAAGCCTCCATTCCGCCCTATGCAACGCTCATATCGGGAGGCGCATCAGGTCTGGCATCATGCCTGCTGCTACAACCTCTTGATCTGCTCAAGACGCGCATGCAACAATCCCCAAGGTTACGTTCTGCTGATGATGGGAATGGCACGCGTGGCAGGGACTGGAGCGCGACGGGAAGAACTAGGAGGTTGGTGGGCGTTGCTAGAAATGTGGTGAATGAAGAAGGTGTGAAGGGTTTATGGAGAGGAACGGGTCCCACTGTGGTTAGGTGAGGAAGCCTTGAAGCGTGAGCAGTGGGCAATTGTTTGGCCGGGAGCCTCCTTCTGCTCCACTTCTTCGTTGTCATTCAGCAGTGGAAATTCGCTGACTCACTTCCCAACTCACATCCATTCCTCCCGCCCGGCCGAATTTTTTGGCCGCCTTCGCTTCAGGAATGTGCCGGGCGTAGCGCTTTACTTTTACTCGGTCACGGAACTCAGAAGGTTTTTGTCCAATGCAAACGTACCCATCTTGTCCGTTGCTCCCCAGATCACCTCTAGCACGGGCAAGGGTAAGGGCAAGGAGAGCACAATGGCAAGTCTGAGTGCTATTGGGAATTTGACCACCGGTGCAGCGGCCCGAACTGCGATAGGCTTTGTCTTGTGTCCCGTGACCGTAGTCAAGGCGCGCTTCGAGGTGAGTAGCACAGAAAAGGAGAGAGAAAGGATTTGGAAGGGAGTTGCGGATGTAGCGGAACACGGAACAGGTGCAGAGCGTACTCTCTAATTTCGCATTTTCTCTCTGTCCCCTCTTGCATCTCTTCTTTCTTTCACTGTCTTCAACAACAGTCGTCTAATTTTGCGCCAACCGCATACAAGTCGATTTCCTCCGCCCTGGTGCACATCTACAAGACGGATGGTGTAAGGGGCTTGTTTCAAGGATTCACGGCGACGGCGCTTAGGGATGCGCCCTACGCTGGTCTGTACATGGCTTGCTACGAGAGCTGCAAACATTGGCTGGGCAGCGTATCCGATCGAGGATCAGGTTCGACCAGGGTTGTCATGGCCAGCGGTGAGTCTTCATCATCACCCTTCAAAGATTATGCCGGTACTTGTCCCTGATTCGGGTCAATCACAAGTGCTGATCCCGTTTGCGACTCCTCCCGTCTCTTCGACTTGGTCCCTTTCTACCATGCGCGCAAAATACGCACGTGCAGGTCTGATAGCGGGCACAACCGCGACGCTCTTGACCCATCCTTTCGACATCCTCAAGACGCGTCTACAAACTACACCTCGGTCCGCCATCAGCGTCAAGGCCAATGCCAGCGCTGTCGCCCTTGGCACCAACACCGCATCGCAGAGATCCGCTTCCACGACGCTCATTTCGCTCACGCGAGAAATGCTGAGCAAAGAAGGTGCGGGTGCTTTTCTGGACGGATTGGGATTGAGATGCGCTAGAAAGGCTGCGAGCAGCGCTATCGGGTGGGGCATCTTTGAGTATGGCAGGAATGCTTGGTTGAGATTAAGGCACGCTTGATATCGACCGGACTCCTCCAACAGCAAGGTGGGGGGGGAGAGGTTTGTGTAAAGAGCGTGCAGGCATGCCACGCCACGGCGCGATCGGATCGAAGGGGCGCGCGGGGAGTTGAAGTGCAATGGATGGGAACAAGGGAGAGCAAATTTCCCGCTTCGATCCTCATCAAGCCAATCATCGCACGAGCCGATGTCTAGGAAAGGAATAGCATGATACACGGGGGAATTTGCAGGTGCTACACGAGGCTGTCGAGGTGCGCAATTGTAATTACCAGACTGTGCCGTAGCCGTGCGCTCGCTGATTAGCTTCGAGTGTCAGCCACCCTTGGCCGGCCTGCGCCTTGACCTGCGAAAAAAGGCGTGGAGTGGAGCGAAAGCAGCGGAGCGTCAGTCGGCGCTGATGGCCTTTATCTTCTTCTCACGGCCTAGCACCACGATGTGCTTGCTTGCTCGCTTGCTTGCTTGCTTGCCTCACCAGGACCATTTCCAATTTGAAATTGGTCAGAGCGTATGTGCTCGATGAGGCGTCTATGGGGGCGAAAGGCTTCATTTGCTTCTCGTAACGGCGCTTTAGACCGCTGGGCGAGGCGGGCAAAGCGAGGCTGATGTCGATCTATCGTCAGAGAGACGCATTCGATCGGTATATAGCGTCGGGGGAAATGTTTGGGGAGTGGCTGATCAGTAAAACGCCCGGCTTGGACCGAGTGCCGACCAAGTCGCGCAAGGCAGCCAGCCACTTCACCTGATCCTCTTTGAATGTCACTTTGCAATCTTCCTTGTCAACCCCCTTGGCGTATATTGTCACGTGAACGTCCTTTGGCGTCTCGTAATGATCCATCCTACACTCCACCCTTTCGAAGCCATCTGTCCGCCTTTGCTCCTCCGTCTCCTCGTCCATCGATCCGACGAAGAGATGACCGGCCTTGGATGTGGTGCAGGGCTTTATGCTCAAGAAATCGTTGAAATCCATCACGCGTTTGGAGCAGCAAGAGTAGCCCTGCGAGATTGAGCGTGCAGAGGCGATGAAGAGCAATTGCGATCGATGTCTGTCAGCATCAGAAGCATGTCGATTCCTGCCCTCCGGCCCCATCTCCACCACACACATGAGAAGATGCGAGAGGGTATGATTTCTGGGGAGGAGGAAAAAGAAACTCACTTTAGAGCCTTCGTGAAAGATTGGCGCTCCTTTGTGGTACGTGCAGATCTCTTCCTGTCTCTTCCTCTCTCCATCTGCAGGCGTGTGCTTGACGCCGCAGCCCAACCTTTTGCAAGTGCTTCCGTGGGACACGACTGCATCTGGGGGGTCTTGCTGCTCCACGTATTCCTTTGGAGCTTCTGCCACGACGGAGGATTTGCCCTTTTCTTTGGAAGTCTCTGCCACCTTCATCCTTTGCAGACTTGCGAGATGATTCGCGCTAAGCGCTGCACCCTGACCCGCACCTTTACCCTGTTGCTGTCCATAGTACTCCTTCCCATCCTTGTCCACACCACTCTTCCCTCCCGCATCCCTCTCCTTGTCCTCCTTCTTCAAAGGCGCAACCTTGACATCCGAATGCCGTTCGGCCGTACAACATCTTGGCAATCGTAAGAAATCATCGAAATCCGTCACTGGCTTGTGCGTTTGTTGACAGCATGACCAGGATTTCAAACCTTCGTGAAAAACCGGCGTGCCGGAATGGTATGTGCAGGGAGCGGAGGAGTGGAAATCTTGCCCGCAACCTAATCGGGTGCATGTCGGCATGTTGCGGTCGCCTTTTGCTGCTGCTGCTGCTGCGGTGGTGGTGAATTTGGTCAGAGAGGGAGCATGTAGAGACGAGTTGAAGGAGCGGATTGCAATGCTGCGTCGAAACACGCATCGGATCGTGAAGAAGCAATCCTCAATGCATACAGACGACTACTGCGTGTGATGATCAACAAGCTGAGGACAGGTTAGCGCTTCCATGTGATTTCAATTTTGGCACACGACACGCCAACCATGCAGCAGCAATTAACAAACAGCATGCAGGAATCCGACAAGGCTTGAAGCGAATCACGTGGTGATCTGAAAAATCCCAGGAGATCGGAGATCACGTGATGAGCTGCATCACCGCCGCTTTAATTGAGCTGTGTGTGTGTGTGTACCCAATCAGGCGCGGTCCATCTCTCAGCGAGACGCATGCTGCAAACCCGGCGCTCGACTTCTCCACGCACGCGACGCTCGCGCCGGTCCGATCAAGGCCGCACCTCCCGGGAGGCCGGGATGGAGTACGCAACGCGATCGAGGGAGGAGCACGCAGCGCGCAGCGCGCGGGCAACTTGGCACACGCGCTTACGCATCGGGGCACATGTTCATTCGTGATTATCATCAGCGTCCTACACCATATCCATTGCCCCGAGATCGACTTGAACGCTTCCTTTAACCCAGCTGATCTTGAAATTTGGCCGTCCCAACCCCACATTCACGCCTACTTCTTTCCTTGCGTATCGCTCTGGACCTGGCCCTGCCCTGGCCGACTTTGTCGCATCTTCGCAATAGGACTCGACCCTTTGCAGCTCTCTTGTTTTCCTCGGGTCTCGTCCTAATCCTCGGTCTTGGCCTCGTAGCTTTACTTCCTCGCTACTCACGCAACGCTCGCACTTTCATCCGCTCCTCAAGCTCGATCAAAATGCCCGACGCAAAGGTGAGTCTCATCTGAATTGCATGTGGGGAGGGGTGCGGGGGCTTGACACGAGCATCAGAATGGTCCAGGCTGATCTTGGTACGCCCAAATCTTTCTGCGTATACAGACCTTTTCGATCGACGAGATCAAGAAGCACAATAGCGGTGAGTAGCGAGCCCATGCAAGCTCGAGCAGGTCTAGCTTGGCATGGTCTTTTTGAATGGATGCATGGATGGGTAGAGGTAATGACGATACAGATGGGCCTTTGCCGCTTCAAGGAGCTTCCTTGTACTGTGCCAAGGGCTAGAGAACATATAGGATAGGAGGAGGATGCTGGTAGTCTGGACGCGGTGCGATCATGCTCGCCTCGTTCGACCTCCCGTCCTTTTGTGCAGACAGCGGTCTGCACAGTCGATGGCTGTAGGTGGTAGCATGGTACACTTCACTTTCCTTTGCTCTAGGTCAAGCCGCGCCCTGTCCTCGTCACGCGCATTTACAGCTGGTGCGAGCTGTTACCTGGCACGC
This sequence comes from Ceraceosorus guamensis, assembly GCF_003144195.1. Classification (NCBI taxonomy): domain Eukaryota; kingdom Fungi; phylum Basidiomycota; class Exobasidiomycetes; order Ceraceosorales; family Ceraceosoraceae; genus Ceraceosorus; species Ceraceosorus guamensis. Next base: position 21,626 of record NW_020290129.1, on the reverse strand, counting down.
ATGTGGGGTGGAGGAAAAAGATGAAAGTAGTGCGCACACGTTACGTCCCTTATGCGTCCATCTTGAAGGTCGTGGCAATGGACGGATGGAGACGTTCTCAACTGACAGAATCCTCAACTTGTCATCGCCCCCCACCGATCCAGAGGAGTCCATTTGGGTTGTGATCGATGGAGGTGTGTACGACATGACCTCTTTCCTTGACGATGTGAGTATCGGCCTCCGTTGTTTTTCTTTTTGTTCAAACAGCCAGCGAGCACATCGACTTTTCTGGACAGCATAGTGGACACGATGTTCTGACACCTTGCCGCGCTCCGATTCCCTTGCAGCACCCTGGAGGAAAGAAGCCGGTGCTGCGCATGTCGGGCAAAGACGCTTCCGAGGCTTTCTGGACTGTAAGTGTTGATGTTTGGAAGTACGTGCCACCGCAGCAGCAGCACGTACCTCGGATATATGCTGAGAGTATGCTGTGCTTCTCCTGTTGCATCACGCAGTATCACAATGAGAAGATCTTATCCAAGATCGGAGCAAAGTTGAAGATTGGAGAGCTGGAGCCCAACGCTAAGCTGTGAAGCTGCCGTGTATTTGCAAGCCTCGACTTGCTTTTGCTCCCAGAGAACTCCCCCTGCGCGTTTGGTCGTGATGATAACGCGAAGATGGGCCAAACACTGCGGAGCAAAGCTATCTGAGAATGGGAAAGACCTTGATATGTGGGCATATTGCAAATATGATGATAATCAAAACATCAGATAAAAACCGTCATTTGCGTTGCCACGTACGGTGAGGTAAGCGTTTCGAACGGCTCTCGAGCAGAGTCGAACCGACCGAGCTTTTGAGGAAACAAGCCTTGCGACCTGCTTTTGTGCGAAAGAAATCTGATAGAGGTGGATAGCGAGCGGTGTCGCATCTCCTTTACTCAAATCACATCTGCCCAAGGCCCAGATTTGGAAAGCCTGCGAGAGTATAGCGCTCACTCCTGCTGTGGTGAGCACTCGAGACAAGACGTCAAGCCCCTCGCACTCGCTTTCCCCACTTTGTCCCCCCGTCGCGCGATTCGTGTCATCTTCTCCCCCAACAATTCCAAAAGGAGCGAGGCTTGCCAGGGATTCTGCAGCGAACGGGCGGGCTGATGACCATCGCCTCTCGGCAAAGCGAAGTCGTACGTGTGAATGCGCTGGGGAGGCAGCAGGGATAGGATTGCCGGGACGTGAAAAGTCGAGATCGAGCCTTCCTTTCTACTTGCCCACGCAAAGCAGCCTTGCCTGCTTTGCTCCCCACCCCCTCTCCATGCATGGGACCCACGTATTTGATGATGCCAATTCCATGCCATTAGAGACTCACCACTCAGACTCGCGATGCAAGCCACATTCACGATGCACTGGTACAGTAAATCTGCGCGGACAAAAGTTCTGATGATGGCAATGTGCATGGAAGTAGAGATTCACGATCAAGATTCGTGATTACAAACAAGACCCCCACAGATTCAAAGCTTGAATCGCAGCAATGAGGATTCTGATTGTCGAAAGGAGAGGGGCTTCGCATCGTCTGGCTCCATCACGGGAAGAAGGTCGCATCTCATTCAAACCTCGGCTCATGACACATCCCTCAGTCAAAATTCACGATTGTAAGTGTGGCTCTTTCTCAAGAGCTTCAGGCGAGTGCGATGCGAAACTTTGGGCAAGCATGATCGGCAAACCGCGGTTATTTGCTTGGCGCACAGCACAGACTTTGTAGCGTCGACTTTGTGTACCAGTCGTGAGTGTGAGTACAGTAGCTGGAACGAAAAGGATTTCCTCCCATCTGACCAGCACGCGAGCGTCGTCCTTCAAGATTGGAGTCCGATGATGGTCAGCGCAGTCACGCGCCCAATGATCTTTGGAGCGCCTAGCTGCAGCCTGTGCACTCAGACTCGCGGTCTAGGAGTCACGAGTGAGATGGATGCCTCGTCTGCAAATGCGCAAAGAATCCCTACTCGCTCACTCACACACCATGTGATGTCGCAGCAGCAGAGCTGACTGTCGATGTGATTCGTTTTCGCTTACATTTTGCTGCATAGAATGGAGATGGGATCGCCTTGCTGTTTTGAAAAAGCCCAATTTGAATCTAAATGAGAGAACGTGAAAGTATGCAGCAGCTTACCGCCGCCACCTTGGCGCGCCTTCTGAACGTCACGAGTCGGAAGCGAGGGTTTGCCCGAGCGCGTCTTAGTTGCTGATCACCAGCAGGAGCAGGAGCATGAGAGGGTTCTGCTTAGCTGACCCATGACCCACAGCAACAGTCACTGTACCTACTGTAGGTATAGGTACTGTAAAGGTAGCTGCATGCTTTTGCATCCGGCCCGGCCGGTCGACCAAATGTCCTTTGCGCATGAAAATGCCTGCAGGCACCCAACCTCTCGTGAGTGCGTACCACCAGCAGCCACCACAGAGGACTCGTGAGTGCATGGTGACTGCACGGATCGGAGCCTCCACCCGATCCGGCCCAAACGTTCAGGAGCGAGTTTGCAGCAGGAATGAGAGAGAGAGAGAGAGAGAGAGAGAGAGAGAGAGAGAGAGAGAGAGAGAGAGAGAGAGAGAGAGAGAGAGAGAGAGAGAGAGAGAGAGAGCATGCTGCTCAAATACCGGATGGCGATCAGCCGTTCACAACTTCTTTGACCGACCAAAGCGGACAATGGTGACCTGACGTGTGCCTGAGTCGTTTGCTGCAAAACTTTTCGAACTCCCATCCATCTTCCTACCATAAGCCTCCTATCGCGACACGTCACCCCTGCAAGACCCTTTGCAAGTTGAAGCGCCATCATGTCTTCGTCGCCCACGCATGGTAGAGGCACGGCCGCTGAGCAGGGAGCTAGGATCAGAGCGCAGATGGCAGCTAGATCATCCACAGCATCCAGTCCCACCTCTTCTCCCGCCCACTCTCGCGCTGGCTCCAAGTCTCATTCTCGATCTGCCTCTCAATCGCAGAAAGCCGCAGAGGCGCCGTCAAGCGCCAGGATTTCTCGGAGAGTCTCTAAGCCCGTCGAGCAGAAAGTGGAGCAGCCATCTGTCCAGGAAAAGCCGAGAGAGAGCGAACCGGCCGAGCAGAGACCTCCTCCACCACAGGCAAAGACCAGCGATGAAAAGACTGTTGCAGAGAATGCTACGGATGCACCTAAGTCTGCGGAGAATGACCCAGAAAAGACTGCAGCAGGTGCTGCAGTGGGCGCTGGTGCACTCGCTGGTGCAGGCGCAGCTGCGGTCACATCCAGCAGTGAAAAGGATCGCCAAACTTCCTCCCATCCGCTCGACCCTCGCGGCAGGGTCATTCCATTCACGGGCATCGACAATCTTGCTTTGCTGATGGAGAATGACGGATACTCGACCGCTTGCTACTCCATGTACCTCTTCAAGACGGTCATCGACGACGAGACGGTTTTCCAATTCTTTGAAAAGCTGGCGGATAGCTATCCCAAGTACAGGTACCGCATCGAACTGAGTCCCTGGAAAGCAAGCTCTGATGAGCGAGCGCGCAGAAAAGCCGAGAAGCGCGGCGAAACGGTAGCGAGAAAGACGCCGACAGAACAGGAGAAGAAGGGCAGAAGATCGCACGTCAGCGGCGGCATCAAGGCGGGCGGTCTGTTCAGACCTGCCAGATGGGTGTACGATGACCACTTTGAGACGCGCGATAACATCACCTTTCTCGACTCGTTGCCTGGCGGCGCGAAGGACGAGAAGGCGCTTTTCGATCAGGCGGGCAAGTTCCTTGGCCAGCATTTCGACTTTGCAAAACCTGTTTGGCATGCTCTAGTTGTGCGAGGTATCGAAACTTCGGAAGGGGCAAAATCTGCCCTGATCGTCAAGGTGCACCACTGCTTCTCGGACGGTCAAGGCATGATCATGTCCTACCACTCTGCACTCGGTGCGATGCAGATGGACAAGCCAGTGTCCGAGGTTCAAGCGTACTTTGACCGAAAGACTGGCAGCGGCAAGGTCAAGAAGCCGGGTCAGCGAAACATCAAGCCTTCGATTTGGGGCACAACAAAGCATGGCTTCCACACTGCTCGTGGTCTGTGGATGCGCTCCAGAAAAGTCTTTGAGTATGGGAAGCCTGCAAATGCTGCAGGACCTGGTAACCGTGCACCCAACCGCCTGTACTACCACTCGGACGGCATTGCCATGTCGGACATCAAATTGATTCGAAAGGCTTTTTCGAACGATAAAGTAAACCTCAGCCTCAACGACGTGGCTTGCGGCATCTTGTCCCGCGCTCTGAGACTGGCGGCTGATCGTACAGAGCCAAAGCCAGTGAAGGACAAACGCACAGCAGTATTCATTCCCATCTCTGTGAGACCGCAAGGCAATTGGTCGCTCAACAATTTCACCACTGGCGCAGTGGCATGGTTCGCCTTTTACGATCCAAAGGACAAGTCGTTCGACGCGCAGCTTCAACAAGTCCACCGAGAGATGAACAGGATCAAGCGAAGCTGGTGGCCTCGCATTTGGTTTTCCTCCTTCGGCACAGCTTCCAAGCATCGCATCTTCTACCTTCCAAACTACTTTGGTCTGGGATGGGCGTTCGAGAGGACTTATAGAGAGTACCACGTCGCTACCAACGTACCTGGACCTCCCAAACCCGTCGAGTTCGGCCAACACAAGGCCTTTTCTTATCACGTCCTGCCGCCTTCGAGTCCGGGAAAGAGCAGCTTGTCGTGCGGCATGATTTCCTATGCCGACGATTTCAGCTTGGCTGTCAGCTGCGACGATGCGCCCGAACTCAGAAAGAACAGACTGCCGGAAGAGATTTGCAGAGCTTTCCAAGACGCTAGCAAGGAGCTCATCGAGGCTGCCAAGGAGAAGCTCGGCACGGCTGGCGGCTTTGCTCATGAACAGGAAGCTGCCGCTGTCAGCTCTGATTGAGGTGCAGGTGATCATTCATGGACGTCATTGCGTCTGCACATCTGTAGCGCCGCTTCTATACCCTCTTCCTCTTTACCCGGGCTGAATACGCCTCGATCTATGAGCGTTCATCCTTCCGCGATGCTGCTAATCCTCTTTACTCGCCTTTTTGTCGTACAACACACTCTTTTGAAGATCATCGCATCTGCTGGTGATTCGTGACTTTGATGAATGTTTGAAAACATGCTCTGATCTGCAGCCACGAGGCCATGTTCCCTTCTTGTGACTTTGTGCTGCTAAATGTCTACAAGCCGGCGGTCACTTCTGCAGGAAGAGGCGCCAGCCAATCAATCGACGTGTCCTCCAGATGGTCTGTGAAGCAACAAACCAGGACAAGGCCCAGTCAGCGTTCAAGAAGCATTAGCTCCAGCCGACGTGTACTGACCATCCCAGTCGCTCGCAGCGATCTTGGCATCTTGAGTGCCTGCCTGTAACCTCCTCAAAATCGACACTGTACGCGTCTCTGCGCCCGTATCGATTGCATTCAAGCCCAGTTGCTTCGATCCGCTGTTTGAAGTGCTTACTCGGTAGCCTGTTAGATGAGCACTTGATGGAAGCGCTCTGGGCTTGAGCTGGAAGATTCTGCTTGGTCAGCGAGCGGCTCTAGACTTTACACTGCAAGTAGGCCAGCCTTTCTCCCCCGAGTGCAACCGTCTTTAGATCTCGACTCACCACTGCGACCAGCACATCGGCTTGCTGAGTACTGCTAGCCAAGGCTTTTGCTATGCGTTCCACCATCGGCGAGAGCTCATCTCCAGTCGCCTCATTTGCAGCATACAATCCCACAATCTTCAATCCGGTCTTTTTGACATGCTGTATTGCCAGTGCGATGGACACGTCAAGTTGGGGCGTCAGAGCGGTCCAGTGATGCACTAATGGCAGTGCGCGTGTAACTTCTACAGACTCGTTCGAGGTGCTCGATGATGCGAGCAATAGGCCTAGGACGGCCGATGTCGGATGGAGTCCGACATGCGCTAGAAGCGTGAAGTGAGCTGCTGGAGAGAGGACATAGCTCGCCATGGTCGGAAGCTGAATGATTTGTGCAAGGCTTGGCAGGGAGGTTGTCCCAAGTTGCTCGTGTGACAGGTGCGCCTAACCTTGTAGATCTCACCCTCTGCCGGCGGTCTTGATGTGAGAAGGCCCGTACTGCAGGTTCAGTGACTCTCTTCTCAGGCTGGATGAGTTCGGCTCTTTGCCTGATAGGATACGAAAGTCGGACTATTTCACGTTCAGGGTCATGATGGGGGTCACGAACAGTCTGGCAGTCAAGAGTCTCGCATTCAGGAGCTTTGAATCTGAGCCCGAGTGTGAATCGAAAACTAGTTCGCGCATCAATATGAATTCGAATCTTGTGTCTCGCAGCATCTAGTTAATGCGGTGTTGCGCCTGATTTGTACGCTTGCTTCATATGGAGAGAGCGACGCGGCCGTGCGCACAGTACCTCAACCTCACATCTCGCGGCACGTGACAGCACACCTCCACCTGCCGTGAAACGCACGTGGTCTGCCAGCATTCATGAATTCATCAGCTTTTTTTTTTTTTTACCCGTGCTGGACGCCATAATTTTGAATAAGAATAATCGTGAATCTTGAATCCTGAGTCAAAGTAGGATCTTCCAGCACGCCGATCGAGACGCGTCGCGTTCGCGCGGGAAGAAAATTGGCGCGCGTTGGTCGATCGTAATGATGATTTTAATTTTGAATGCTGTAGGCATGCATGCATGGCTGCGATCAAATCCGTAATGAATCTTGAATCGTGAATCTTGGTGTGATGCATCAAGAATCTTGAATGAATCACGAGTCATAGAGTCACGAGTCAAAAATGCAGCGTCAGCAAGCAGCGTGCACCATGCGACTAAAAAAATTCACAATTTCTTGTGCCGTGCAGTCAAGAGTCGAGAGTCACGAGTAGCAAAGTCGGAGTGGGCCAGAAAATGGTGTGGTGGGTTGACACTTCGTGAATAGCCCCAACTTGGAGGCCGGAAATTCGGCGCAGATGAGTACATTGACCATTCACCCCCACCTCAACTCTTTCCTCCACTGGGCTTTGGAAGGAGGCCATCCCTTATTTAGACTGGCTTACATTCTGTGAGCGCATGTCCAGATAGAGTCTCGCTGCGCTGCTACGGCAAGCTGCGAATCCTCGACCTCCAAAGTAGACGGTATTCGACCCAGCAGGCCAAGCAGCTGGGGAGGTGGTCGCAAGACTCGTAGACGACCAGAACACATCAATCTCCGCCCCTCACAAAAATGAGCGCAGCTTCCTCCGCGGGCTTGAATGGCCAAGCTGCGGCTCTCAGCGCGGCTAGTCGGCCAGCTCCGATGCAGAGAATGCCTTCGCGGATCACAGGCCCAACTGAGCCCGCTACTTCCGCGCCTCTCGGAGTCACTGCCGAAGAAATGGTGTTGGACTTGGCAGATGGCACCTCGTACAAAGGTATCAGCTTCGGAGCAAAGAAGAGCATCAGCGGAGAATGCGTGTTTCAGACTGGTACGTCTGGTGTTCTGAGCTCGCAACCCACTCAAGGGATGTCGCTTCTGACAGCGTTGCCCTTTGTGCGAAATGACGAACAGGTATGGTAGGATATGTCGAGTCCCTCACAGATCCTTCTTACGAAGGTCAGATCTTGGTGCTCACTTTCCCCTTGGTGGGCAACTATGGTGTGCCTTCTCGGAAAGAGGCAGAGTCATCGATCCAGTCTCTGCTGGCTTCTCCCTTCGAGTCCAGCCGCGTTCACATTGCAGGTCTGGTCATCTCGTACTACAGCCACGACTTTAGTCATTACCTCGCTCAATCGAGTCTGGGTCAATGGCTCACTGAGCAAGGCGTGCCCGCAATCTATGGCATCGACACGAGGGCTTTGACCAAACGCATCCGCAGCAAGGGTAGCATGCTCGCTAGATTGCTCGCTCGACGATCCGCCCAGGAAGTACAAGCGATCAGGTCTACACTCGGACCAAGCGTGCCCACCACTCCTGCCGCCGAGCTTGCAGGCAATCCACTCGCTCTGGCGCCGTGGCGAGCAGAGTTTGAAGACATTCCCTTTGCCGATCCGAACAGTCTGAACCTCGTGGCAAAGGTCAGTTTGAAGCAAGCTCACCTGTACACTCCGGCCAACACAAGCTCAGGTGGATCTCTGGCCAAGGTGGCATCGCCTCTTTTGCACCCCTCGGGTCGACCCATTCGCATTCTCGCCTTAGACGTCGGCATGAAGTATAACCAGATTAGGTGCTTCACAAGCCGAGGCGCGGAACTGAAAGTCGTCCCTTGGGACCACGACTTCCTGAACGGCGAAGCGGAGCCTTTCGATGGTCTCTTCATCTCCAATGGACCTGGTGACCCTACGAGCTGTGCGCCTACCATCGCGCGCATTAGCCAATTGCTCAAGCGCACCGGAACCGACGCGATTCCCGTCTTCGGCATCTGCCTGGGCCATCAGCTGCTGGCTCTGGCTGCTGGGGCGCAAACTGCCAAGATGAAGTTTGGTAATCGCGGGCACAATATACCGTGCACAGATCAGCTCTCGGGACGCTGCTACATCACTTCGCAGAATCATGGCTATGCTGTCCAAGCCTCTAGTCTGCCAGGCGGCTGGAATGAGCTCTTCGTCAACGCTAATGACGGGTCCAACGAAGGCATCTACAGCACGCAGGGACCCTTCTTCAGTGTACAGTTCCATCCCGAAAGCACGCCTGGACCAAGAGACACCGAGTTCCTTTTCGATGTCTTCCTCCGCAGTGTTGTTGACTGTGCCATCCTCAAGTCTTCGGTAGGGGCTGCAGCAAATGCGCTGAAGCTGCTGCCACCAGTGCCCTTCGTCGGCGGCAAAGCAGCGGACAATGCAGCTCGGAACCCACGCGTCAATGTTCGCAAAGTCCTGGTGCTGGGATCCGGAGGTCTGTCCATCGGCCAAGCTGGAGAGTTCGATTACAGTGGAAGTCAGGCCATCAAGGCCCTGAAGGAGGAGGGCCTCTACACCATCTTGATCAACCCCAACATCGCTACCATCCAGACATCGGCCGGTCTCGCAGACAAAGTGTACTTTCTCCCAGTCACTCCGGAATTTGTGCTCAAGCTGGTGCGTCACGAACGCCCAGATGGCATTTACGTCACTTTTGGCGGGCAGACTGCGCTCAACGTCGGTATCGCGATCAAGGAAGAGTTGGTAAAGATGGGCGTGCGCATTCTTGGTACACCGATCGACACGATCATCACCACCGAGGACAGAGAACTTTTTGCGCGCTCAATGGAACAGATTGGAGAGCGATGCGCGCCTTCAGCAAGTGCGGTCAATTGGGAAGAGGCTTTGGCGGCAAGCAAAAGTATCGGCTTCCCAGTCATTGTTCGCGCTGCCTTCGCCCTTGGTGGTCTCGGAAGTGGATTCGCCAAGAACGAAGACGAGCTGCGCAAGCTGTGCGTAGCGGCTTTTGCTAACTCGCCACAAGTGCTCGTCGAGAAGAGTATGAAGGGCTGGAAGGAGGTCGAGTACGAGGTTGTGCGCGACTGCAGAGACAACACCATTACAGTGTGCAACATGGAAGTGAGTAAGATTGTGGGACGTGGACCTACGTGACGCGTGCTAATTGAATCAAACGATCTTATTTTGTTGCACAGAACTTTGACCCTCTGGGTATCCACACTGGGGATTCTATTGTCATCGCGCCGTCGCAGACTCTCGACGACTCTGACTACAACATGCTGCGCACTACGGCTGTCAACGTGATCCGACACCTTGGCGTCGTTGGAGAGTGTAATATTCAATATGCGCTCAACCCCCACAGCAAAGAGTACTGCATCATTGAGGTGAACGCCAGACTGTCGCGCTCTTCTGCACTCGCCAGCAAAGCCACTGGCTATCCGCTTGCCTTTATCGCTGCGAAGCTTGGTCTGGGCATTCCCCTAAACGAGATCAGGAACAGCGTCACTCGCGAAACCTCGGCGTGCTTTGAGCCCAGCCTCGACTACGTGGTCTGCAAATTTCCTCGATGGGATTTGCGCAAATTCGTCCGAGTCAGCTCGAAGCTTGGCAGCTCGATGAAGAGTGTCGGAGAGGTCATGAGCATCGGTCGAACCTTCGAAGAAGCCATTCAAAAGGCTATCCGGTCCATCGACTTCCAGTTTGACGGCTTTGGCGAGGTGAGCGCTCGCTTGCTTCCTGATCCTTGGTGACGCAGAGCTTACGCGTGCTACCCATCTGCATGTCAGAATACCTACGCAGCCGATTCTGAGATTGACGAAGAGCTCGCAAACCCAACAGACAAGCGCATGTTTGCTATTGCTAACGCTTTCGCGAAAGGCTACACTGTCGACCAAGTCCACGAGGCCTCTTCTATCGACCGTTGGTTTTTGCGCAAACTAAAGGGTCTTTCGGATGCCGCCGTGATTTTCCGCAAGTTCCATGTGGGCAATCTCCCTCCCGAGGTGCTCGTCCAGGCCAAGCAGCTCGGCTTCAGCGATCGTCAGATTGGCGGTTTCTTGGGAAGCACCGAGCTGGCTGTCCGAAGCCTCAGGAAGGAGCACGGCATCGCACCTTTTGTCAAGCAGATCGATACCGTCGCAGCAGAATTCCCCGCCTACACCAACTACCTCTGTAAGTCGGATTCTCGTGCGAATGTACTGAATCAATCAAGAGACTGACCTGCGATGATGCTTCTGCATCTAGACACTACCTACAATGCTGCTGAGTCCGACGTCAGCTTCGAGGATCGTGGAGTGATGGTGCTGGGTTCGGGCGTTTACCGTATTGGTAGCTCCGTCGAATTTGACTGGTGCGCAGTCAGAGCTATCCGCACTTTGCGCCAGCGCGGCTTCAAGACTGTCATGGTCAATTACAATCCTGAGACGGTGTCGACGGATTACGATGAAGCAGACAGGCTCTACTTTGAGAACATCTCGCTCGAGACGGTCCTCGACATCTATGATGCCGAGAAAGCTACCGGTGTGATCATCTCGATGGGCGGCCAGACACCGAACAACATTGCGCTGCCCCTGCATCGTCAAAACGTCAAGATTCTAGGCACCTCGCCCGAGATGATCGACATGGCCGAGAACAGATACAAATTTTCGCGTATGCTTGACAAGATTGGAGTCGACCAACCGCTCTGGAAGGAGCTCACAAGCTTTGAAGAAGCACACGAAGCTTGCGCGCGATTTGGGTATCCCGTCCTTGTCAGGCCGTCTTACGTACTCAGCGGAGCAGCGATGAACGTCGTGTACTCGCCGGAAGATCTCAGCAGCTACCTTGGCCAAGCCGCCGCAGTCAACCGCGACCATCCAGTGGTCATCACCAAGTACCTTGAAGGTGCGAAGGAAATCGAGATGGACGCCGTTGCCCGCGACGGAAAGATGATGATGCACTTTGTCTCCGAGCACGTCGAAAACGCCGGTGTCCACTCTGGAGATGCCACGCTCATCCTTCCGCCCCAAGACCTTGACCCTGAGACTGTGCGCCGCATCGAGGTGGCCACAGCAAAGATTGCGGCAAGTTTGCACGTCACGGGTCCGTTCAACATTCAATTCATCGCCAAAAATAACGAAATCAAGGTGATCGAATGCAATGTCCGGGCGGCACGCTCTTTCCCCTTCGTTTCCAAAGTCTCGGGCGTCGACGCCATTCAGATGGCTACGGACATCATGCTGGGCCTTCCGGTCGACCCTTATCCACCTCTGCAGATGCCCTCTGGCGGTTATGTGGGCGTCAAGGTGCCTCAGTTCTCCTTCTCACGTCTCGCCGGCGCGGACCCTATTCTTGGTGTCGAGATGGCATCGACCGGAGAAGTCGCTTGCATGGGTCGCAACAAGTACGACGCCTACCTGAAGGCCATGATTGCGTCAGGTATCAAGCTGCCCACCAAGAATGTCCTGCTCTCTATCGGATCGTTCAGCGAGAAGCAGGAGCTGCTACCTGCTGTGCGCACCCTACATGCTCTGGGATTCAACCTCTATGGTTCTTCGGGCTCAGCCGACTTCTATTCCGAGCATGGCGTCCCTGTCATTCACCTCGAGGCTCTTCCGGAGGACGATGAGTGGAAGGGCGAAGAGGGCAGCAAGGCGGCATACTCGTTGCTCACTCATTTGGATCAAGGCCTTTCTTCATTATTCATCAGCTTGCCCTCAAAGAACAAATATCGCCGACCTGTCAATTTCACTTCTATGGGCTACAGAGCTCGTCGCTTGGCCATCGACCGCAGCATCCCTCTGATCACCAACGTTAAGAACGCCAAGCTCTTCGTTGAGGCTATCGCGAGACATCGTGCTGCTGGAGCCAACTTCCAAATCGCGAGCGTCGATTTCAAAACGAGCCATAAGAGCCACATTCTCCCAGGTCTGGTCAACGTTGCTGCTTACGTGCCTAGCTTGGCAGATCCGCAAGCGGGCGCGCGTGACCTCGCGGCTGTCACAAAGGCCTCTCTGGCCAACGGTTTCACCACAATTCAGGTGTTGCCCATGGGCCTGAGATTTGGCAACGCAGCCAATGGTATCTACGACGAAGCCTCCCTGGCAACCGCCGAGGGCAAGGTGCCTGGCGCGGCTCACTGCGATGTCGCTCTGTCGATTGCGGCATCTTCAGAAAACGCTACTGAGCTGCAGGGCATCTCATCGCGCGCTCGCGCGCTAGTCGTCTCTCCCGACGCACTTGGCAGCGACGCTGGAAAGGTGGCAGCCATTTCGGCTCACTTTGCAAGCTGGCCAGAGGCTCGTCCAATCATCACGGATGCTCACGGCAGTGACTTGGCTTCTGTGCTGCTGCTCGCAAACCTTCATGGCCGAAGCGTGCACGTTACAGGAGTCATGAGGCGTGACGACATTGGTCTGATTGCGCTGAGCAAGAGCAAGGGCATGAAGGTCACTTGCGACGTCGCCGTCTACTCCCTCTTCTTCTCCACGGAGATGTACCCCCAAGCTAGCTGCCTTCCCGGCGCTGAGGATCAAGCCGCGCTGTGGGACAACTTAGAGACCATCGACGTCTTCTCGGTCGGCAACACCCCGTACCGACTTGCTCTGGAGCTAGGCGAGGTTCCGTCGCCAGTGACAGGTATTCAGGAGACGTTGCGACTGCTCCTCGACGCGGTTAATGAACACCGATTGACGCTCGACGATGTCATTGCACGTCTGAGCACCAATCCCAGAGAGATCTTCTCGTTTGCTGACCAGCCGGACACGCGCATCGAGGTGGATGTTGATAGACCTGCAGTGCTTCTCAAGCAGTCGCACTGGTCTCCGTTGGATGGACGCTCGACCGTCGGATTCATCCATCGCGTCATTGTGCGCGGCAAGGACCTCGTGGTCGATGGCGAGAGCTTGTCGGATGGCGGGGTCGGCGCAAACGTCTCGGGGATCCTTGGCGTACCCTCGTCCAAAGCCGTCACAGCCGCAAAGGGTACCTCTGCCCTTCGCAGAGTATCGTTCTCCTCGAGCACAGCTGCAGGGCTGCGAAGCGGCACCTTGGGATCTGCGATCGAGCCGCCATCTTCTCCTCCCGCCCTCGCCCTCGGTGATGCCAAGTCGCCGGTCGTTGGCTCTACGGATCTTGTGTCCGTTTCCCAGAGACAGAGTCTCATGTCCACGCTAGCGGCCGGCGATCTCACATCGACTCCTGCTCTCGATGCTCGACTCCCATCCATCCGATCGATGCTAGTCCACCCCACCTTCACACGTCGCCACATCCTTAGCGCAAGGCAATTCAGTCGCGATGATCTCCACGCGCTGTTCACGGTCACTGCAGAGCTGCGCTTGCAGGTCGAGCGCCATGGCGTCATCGATGTGTTGAAGGGACGCGTTCTCACCACGCTCTTCTACGAGGAAAGCACGCGCACATCGTGCTCCTTCGAAGCAGCCATGACGCGCGGCGGAGGCAACGTCGTAGCAGTGAACACGTCTAGGTCGAGCGTGCAAAAGGGAGAAAGCCTGGCGGACACGATCCGTACGGTCGGCGCGTACACAGACGCAGTGGTCTTGCGGCACCCCAACATCGGAAGCGCAGAAGAGGCGGCAAAAGCAAGCCCAGTGCCCATTCTGAATGCGGGCGATGGCGCCGGCTCGCACCCGACTCAAGCGCTCTTGGACATCTACACGATCCGCGAAGAACTGGGAACGGTATCTGGTTTGACGGTTACGTTGCTTGGCGATCTGAAAAATGGCCGCACCGTTCACGCGCTGGTCGACCTGCTGGCGCTTTACGGAGCCACACTCAATTACGTCGCTCCTCCTGGTCTTGGCATGCCAGAAGAGATCAAGCGCGCCTTGGCCAAGAAAGGTGTGCGTCAGTATGAGACACAGAATGTGGAGGACGTCATCTCTTCCACAGATGGTGAGTGCCACGTAGTGATTCCTTCTTCTTGACAAGCCTTATCTGACCGAGATTTGCGTCAAACATGCAGTGCTATACGTCACTCGCATCCAGAAGGAACGCTTCGCGACGACCGAAGCATACGAGGCGGTCAAGGGTAGCTACATCGTCGATCAACGTCTGCTCAGCCGAGCCAAGAGGCAAATGGTGGTGCTGCATCCCTTGCCACGCAACGAGGAGCTCAGCGAAGACGTAGTGTTTGATGAACGTTGCGCTATCTGGAGACAGGTCAAGAACGGTCTCTACGTGAGACTAGCACTGCTCGCTATGGTGCTCGCGTAGCCATGCACGCTCGCGGCCCCACTGCGAGAGGTTTGCGCAAAAATCGACAAAAAAATAGCTCACCTCTTCCTCATCTCGAAATTCACCTGTTTAAACATCGATACGTTCGCTCGCGATTTGTAAATCTCCGCGAATCGAAAGGCGATCCATTCGCAAAGCGCAAACGAAAAATGAGATAATTGATATAGCTTACCGGTGTGATTTGTTGATGGCGCTCGTTACTCCTGCTGACGTGGCTTCTTGAGGTCTTTGACTGATTCACATTCTTCTGTGCCGCATTGCTCGCGCTCTATCTACTCTTTGGCCTGAAAGGAGACGCGATCGGCAGAGGAACGTGCAGAGCTGAGCTTGCCAGCGAATCGCAAACGTAATTGTAAGAATGAGCGAACGACAAAGCCTGATTCATGTGCATGCATGCTATTCGCAAGCCTCTGCGCTGCTACACCGTGCTCTCGCGTCCACACATTCGCTACGCTTTTGTTTTCTTTGCCGATGGGGCCGCCGGCGTACCTGTTGCCGCCGCTGCAGAGCTCTGGACGTTGACATTGACATTCTGAGTCGGACCCTTTGCGGCTTCGGAAGCTAGACTCCTGGCCTTTTCCGCCCGTTGCCTCTTTGCCTTTTCGGATGCTCTTTGACGCGCCCTGTGGCCTGCACCTCGCTCTGTGACACGACGGCGGTACATGCGACACGCAAGGCGAATCGGAAGAAAGTAGACGGGCAGAATAGTGGATCAGTCCATGCTGCTCTTGCGCTCTGCACAAAACATTCGACGTTCCCAGAGTAGGCTAGCTTGATGCAAGCTCGCGCGTTCCTCGATCACTCACTCTTGCCGATCTTGCTCAAGGTCAACTTCCCACCATCCTTGCTACTGGATGCGATCGCTTGCTGCTCCTTGCGTATCTTTTCTGCCCGCCGTTCCTTGGCTTTGTCCCTCTTTCTCAAAGACGTCGAGAGATGTGTGCGTAGAAGAGCATCGAGAGAGGTTTGGAAGGTGGGCAAGGCCGAGGGAGTGACCTGAGAAGAGATCCAAATGGAGCATGTCTTGAGCAGATGCAGACTTTTCGCATACGCTTGATCATCGGGCTGCCTAAGCGGGTTATCTCTGGTCGATCATACTTTGCCATGTGCATCCTTCCAGGCTCAAACGACACTTGCCCGCAATTGTGATCGCTTCCGACGCCCTGTGGCCGGCGCCAAAACACTCACAATAGTCGAAATTTTTTCCTTCTTTTGCTTATCGTCGTTGCCATTTGTTGCTCTGAAAAGCACACCATGCGTCGCCCCTCCCTGCACAGGTTCCACACCCATCGCTTCCTCGCCAGAGGATAACCTCTTTGTGGTGATGTAGACTGAGTGGGCAGAGGTGCTGGATGTGAAGAGAGTGCCTAGACGATTGAGAAACTGTACGCATGGAACGAGAGCGTAGGTTGTAAGCTTGAACAGTCTCAAGGTTTGGTGAGAGGTGTACATGCAAGATTCAGAAGGAGCAATCAACGCACCTCTTCATTGCTGGAGTGCGGCATCTTGCCAAGGTAGCTACTGCTCAATCCGAACTTCTGCCTTCCTTCCCTTTGTGGGCTACGAAGAAGACCAGCCCGCAAATCTAGCCTGGTGTTGCAAGATCCTCGACGTTTCCGAGAGTGGTGCGATGCTGAACGAGAAATGGAGAGAGACTGGATGATGGTGTGATTCAGATGGGTGATTGATGGTCCGTGGTCGTTAGACGCGAAGGTACTATAACGCACGTTGAATGGGTCTCGTGACTTTGGCAGCTTCTTCGCGCCAAGCTTTCGGTCGCCTGCCGACTGTACGCGTCCCGCTCACGCGCTTAGCAGCGATCACGCGAGAGGTGACTTCGTGTGGCAGGCAGGCATCCACTTACAGCAGGTTGTACGCGGTTGACCATCTGTTGTAAGTATTATATGCCGAGGTGCATGGAAACGCATGAACCTTTTCCCTTCCTCAATACTCGACTCGGACACTCGCAAAACATCGGACCGCAAGGATCAGCCAAAGACCTCAATCACAGCCAAGAGTGATCAGGCTTGCCGCCAAGTCGGGCTTGTGTAGTCGTCACGTTCAAGGTTGAGGTGACGTTGAGCTTTGCCTGAGGCAATGGCTTGGAGCTTTTGAGGCAGAGATGGTCTGATGCAGCGACGGCTCCACCTTCCTGCAAATGCGCTGCGAGAGTCAAATTCGACCGGGCTTGACAAGCATCTGAATCGATTTGCGGCGCCTGAGTCTGGAGGATATTCGCACAGTGTGTGAGATGGCTCTCTTGACGCCCAGCTCCAATGCGGAGGGACCTACGTCAAGCACGCTACAGCAGACGCTCGAGGAGCTACGCAACAGCAATTTTGGCGATTGGGATGAAGTCTTGAAGGTTCTGCGTCAGCCTTTGGCTCTGTTTGGCCTAGGAGTCGGTCCAAAGCGCGTCAAGAGGCACAGCGTTGGAGGTGATGAGCCAGATCCCACTTTTGATCAGAGTCTGGCCCCACAGCTGACTGACGAGCAGAAGGCTTGTTTACGCCCTGCCTTTTTGGGCGACGTTCAGAGGGTAATCTTGGAACGCATCGCTGTCGACTGGGCGTTGGTCGTCGAGGAGGAGATGAAATACAATGGAGCAAGACATTCGAGATGGTCCGATCTTCTTTACGCCTGGTTTGTCGCTCCGACACGGCAGAGCGAGACGGCCTCCCCCTTCGAACCCATCGTTGTGACCACTATCCAGCTAGCTACACTAAGCACGCTCTCTGCATTCTTGTCGAGCCCGCGAGCGACACAGCATGAGAGCACAGCTCGCGCCTTGACGCGCATCGTTCAGATGCTCTTCAGTCGCCAAGCACAAGCATACGAGGCAGCCTCTCAAGTCGAGCTCAGCAACCCACACGCCGAGTCGACGGCATCTCACACAGATATGCCCTACCCGCTGGACCTCTGCTACATCCACGAGACGCTGCGAATACAATCCGTCGATGAACGCGCATTATCAAGCAGCGTGTCCCCTCAAGCTACACTTCGATGGGCTCAGTGCGTTCGACTTCTCTTTACGCTTCCTGCAAAGATCTCAAATTGGAGCGAGGGCCAAGAAGACTTGTCTAGCATGCTTGCTCGGCCAGACGAGGCGCGAAGTCTGCAGCAGCACGATGAGTTTGGGGCTTATCTTGCTGAACAGTTGGAGCAGCTGATTGGCATTGGGACTCAAGCGGACAGTCTGCGCGTGTTTGCGAGCAGAGTACTCAGGAGCGGCACAGCTGCTCCAATTCCCCTTTCGGAGGCTTCAAGTGGCCATGCAAGACGAGACTTCTGGTCAGCTCTTTTGCGCTGCGTTCTCAGGCGGTGCGAGATCCTAGCTGGTCCACATCGGTCTGACACGTACGTTCGCCCAATTTCTGAGGGACTTGACATAGTGGACTCGGAAGGTGGCGTCGAGGACCAAGTCGCGCTTTATTCCGCCAGGTGGCAAATCCTGCTTTTGCGCACCTTGCAGCGGACCGAAAGCCAGACGTTCCTTCTTTCGCTCTTGGCATGGTTCGACGTGGTATCGTGCGGCCTGGGCTTGAAACGAGCTGCCCCGATCGTCCAAGACGGTCCTTCGAGAGGGCCTGTCCCCCATGAAGAGCACCGCGACTTTTGCTCGACAGGCAAGGAGAATCTGAGAAACGCTATTGCGCTAGTCATAAAGATTTTTCTCGGACTGTCGGGGACCGATAAGCCGCTGCAGCACATATCAGATCTGGCTTCGGACTCGAGCTCAAGCGAGGAAAGCTCCGCAAGCTCGGACGAGCGCCAGCGGGCTGCCTTGCCGTGCAAGAGAACCAGCAGAGGTCCAGCTCGCCTTGCGCCACTGCTTATTGAGGTTGTTCGAGGTACACGATCAGCTCGTCATTGGTCGCCGTCGCTCGCAACGGCGCTGGCTTCCGTCATCCAAAGTGCGGGAAGCAAGGTCATGCAGCGTATTGCCAAAGACGTGCTTGAGACGTGGTCGGATGCGAAACGCTGCCAAATCGACTTGCGTGAACGCGAGCTGTGTGAGTGTTCCCATTTGGAATTGCGGTGAGACTTCGAAAGCTGCGCTGCACGGAGCTGACCACCAAGCGGGAACGCGCTATTCGAACGCGGATACTCGCAGACTTGACTACGCTGCTAATTGCTCTGCCTCTGCCCTCGCCTTACGACCCTACATTCATCGAGGGAGTAGGAGCGCACCTGTCCCACTTGGATCCGTACATTCGCAGATTGGGAATGCTATGTGCAGAGCTGTCGAGCCATCACGCCGCCCATCAGCAGAAGTCCAAGTCAGGCGATCAAGAAGCGCCAAAGACCTTGTCATTCAGCAAGTCCATTTGGGAGGGGCACGGCGAGGGGCGAGAAGAAGCCAGAGTCCTTAGAAAATTGAGTGCAAAATTAAGAGAGGGGACCGAAAGCGGCGGTTCCGAGCCACATTTGCGAGCCCCTCACGTCAGTGCAAGCGAGGCCGGTCGGCTGTTGGGAATCGTGTTCGAAATGCGACGCGGTTGCGATCCATTGCCTGAGCCGATACCGGATGCAGGACAGCCACACAGGGCACACAGCCCAGCACAGATAGTAAGCCGTCCAAAGCCCATCTCTAGAAGTCTTCCCACACGTGTTGCACCTGCAAGCAGGCTACAGAGACACGATCAGGACTCGCCGTTGGGGTCCTTGCTCGCCCTTGACAGCTCTGGGACCAACGTTCGCAATGACAGCATGCGTCGACCACTCATCGTCGACTTGTCGCAGACGGAAGAACGCGATGAAAAGGTATCTAGCTCGTCTGCTCGACAAGATGGACTACGACCCGCTCCCGCGCACGAGTTGGAAGAGGCCGAGTCGTCTGCATCTTCCTCTGGAGAGGACTCGTCTGCTTCTGACGCGGGCGACGAAGAGCGCGCCCACTTGCAGTCCACTTTGAAGGGCCTCAATCTGGCCAATGATGCGGATGACTCGACCATCAGGGCGGCTTTGGAAGCGCATCGCAGAGCGCAAAAAGCCAAGGAGACCAAGGCTTCGGGGCAGGCGGAGGATGAAGAGTTCGGCATGTCCGTGCCCAAGAAGAAGAGGCGAAGGGTCCCGGTGTATGTGAATGAGCTCCCACCTCTGTTAAGAGACCAGGATAGATCGGCCAATAGATTGGCGCTGAGACATGCCGAAGCGCTCGTTCGTCGCAAAAGAGGTTGGGGCGGTGAAGTGGGTGAGTCATACGCGTGCGGCTGTCAGGTGTGGTGAAGTGTAGGGCGTTTACGTAGGCAGAGTGCACACTCCATTTCTGCGTCTAGAGGAGAACAGCGCGGAGCTGCTCTATGCGTTGGTAGCGCTGCAGAACAACTTTGGCATCAAGCACTTCGAAGAGATGCGGACGAAGGCAGTGGTTGCGCTCGTCGTAGCCGCGCCTCGTATTACTGCTCCGTGAGTGGATGCAGTCGACAAGACCGGACGGCCTCTCGCTCATGCTACTCGGCTCTGCCCCTCTCTTTCAGCCTGCTTGCCGAGCAGTACTTCAACCATCAATACTCGTTGGCGCAAAGGAGCTGCATGCTGATTGCCTTGGCTACGGCCGTTCGGGAACTCGCAGGCTTGCCAGCGCTGCACAGCCTTGAAGCGGCCAACGAGAGCCTGATCGGCACGGCCATAGATCGCGCAAAGACGGAAGGAGAAGCTCGAGTGCCGGAAATCCAGCGCGAAAAGGCCCTGCAGGTCAACTCTACTTCGAGGAGCTCGCGCTCTGAATTGTCCGTGTCGCGAGAGGAGAGAAGCTCGCAACACGCAAGCTCAGTGGACAATTTGGCGAAGAGGTATCCTTCCACCTTGCCAGGTGCGATGCTTGCTCCTCTCACTCGATACTTGGACGTAGCAGTAGTGTATTTTCTGCGGCCTCTCATTCAGCGACACTGGATCGCCTTGGACGAGCTATCGCGCTCAGCAAGCTCCAATTCTCGCCAGAGCACTGCAAATTCCATCTTACGCCCCCGCATGAGTACGCACGGAGGTGGCTCGACTATCGCAAGCAGAAGGGCAGGGACGGGTCAAGTGCTGAGCCCGAGCATGGTGTCGCGTTACTTGGACTGCCTTGCCATTCTAGCGCACGCCGCCCGACATGCCGTTGGTTTCGCTCGTACCCTGGTCCCCCAGCTTTTTGAACTCGTCCTCGCTACCAATACGCGCATGCTATGCTTCTCGGACTTGGAGCTGAACGACAAGGACGAAGCAAATGAGCAGCATGAAGCCGGAGCGCCGGACACGAGCAAGTTGAATGGTTCGCGTCGACATCTTACGGATGCCCGAGAGGCTATCAGCGCTTCTTCCGCCAGCTTGATTCTAGTGCTACTGGATGCGTGCTGGGAGATGGACGGGGGACTCGCACTGATGGATGAGCTTTCAAGAAGCACCACCTCTTCTCAAGCTGGCATTTCTTCCGCCATCTTTGCGGACATCATCGCTTGGACCGAGGCCTTGTTTGAGACAGAGGATGCTAAAGGTAGACGGGCGGCGTCGTTTGGAAGGAGCGGACGATGCGCTGCTGCGATACTTGTGCGAGTGCACGAGATCAGGTCTCACCTCGGTCAGAGAATGTAGTCAGTCCACTTCATCCTTCTCATCCTGCGTGCGGCCGCTGTCGGCTCAAGCACCTGCAATGCGATACGCGTTCAGACCAACAGAAACATTCGTCTCACGTAATGCCAGTCACATTCTCGATCGCTCTTCAAAGCTGAAGGAGCCTCGAGCTTTGCAATTTTTGCGGTGCGTAGCGCACCCGCTGAATCTTCCGAGCGATAAGCCTCGCATGAACGCAAGCGCGAAAGCCACATGGAAGCCGCTCAGACCAAAAAGAGGGGTTGTGAAATGTATCGATATTGACTTGCTTCAAGAAGAGAATGCGGCAGATAAACGACTGTTGCGAATGTTGCTATGGAGTCAAGGTCACTCGTCGCTGCAACCCCCTCGAACGGCTTGCTGATGAAGTTGATAGGCCTATTCGAGAGTGATTTTCGCGAGCGAGCAGTGAACGAAAGAAGAAAAGATAGGGTAGGATGGGGGGGGGG
>NW_020290128.1:0-37234 GCF_003144195.1 Ceraceosorus guamensis | reverse complement strand
GGCAAGAAAAGGCGCGTGCTTCTGCTCCACACCTCTCACTGCGCGGGCCTATTTGGTTTTGATGTTTGGGCGCCGTGCGGGTTTTGGTCGTGGGTTTGCCTAGCGAGTACTTTCAAATCAGAGTAGTGAAGTTCGCTTGAGCTGCTACAAAGCGCAGGCAGGCATCGGGCGGGATGATGGTAGCGGGCGCTCGGATAGAAAGTGGATCGATCGTTCTTGCCATCCATCGACCCAGATATGAAATTCGAATCCACGTTTACGATGGGGGGCCGTGAGTTGAAAAGGTGAAAGTCATGAGCTTGCGAGGTTGAAATCGGATGACGAAGATTTCGAAACCTGCATCAGAATCCGAATCGAAATCTTGAGAGAATCTTGAATGGCGAATCTTGAATCCATGACTCGTGAATGAATGCAAATCGTGAAGCGTGCAAGCGTGCGTGCGAACACTCAGACTCGCCAACTTGAGCGCGCACGTGATATGCAATGGCGCTACTTGTTGGTGATGCTAAATGGCAATCACCAGTCTAACTTTCGATGCCTTTATCTGATTCGCGATAGACGCATCAAACCGCCTTCGCATCAAATGATGCCCACAATCGACGCTTCAAGCCATTGGCCGCTCATCGCTCGCTGCATTGTGATTTCGCACATACCGCGCGCAAGTGTTGAATACTCGCTTGTGCAATTGTTGATGTTGGCTCGTGAGGGGGATGCACAAATGATACACCGGTACTATGAGTAGCATGAGGCTGCCAGCCTGCAATGCAAGAATCATGATAGTGGATGCGAGCTTTGTGAGCGGTGATGTAGTGAGTTTGAATACGAAAAAAGAAGCAGAGACTCTAGCGATGTGGAGTGGTGATTGTCCGCAGCTATGGTACAATGTGATTACGAATGCTGTGGTGCCGCATTTGTGCCCGCAGATCTGGGGTACGTGTGACTGCAATGTAGCGTCCGCAGGATTGAGACAACCTCGAAAAACGCGTTGTGTTGGATTTTCCGTGAATGATGAGCGCTACGGGGAGCTATCTTGCTGATTGGCGCGCTCACGACTTTGATGCAACCCATCGAATCGACTAGCCGCACTCGCCGCAGCTGCTTGAACCTCCATGATCATCCCCCTAGTGAGGTTTGCCTGATCGCACATATCTCTGAAAGTGGATTCTTGCCGATCAAAAAGGGTCAGGGGAGCGTCGAACTCCACCGCTTGCCCATCGTTCATGACGAGGATGCGATCCACCGCTGCAACCGTGTGCAAACGGTGCGCGATGATCAGAAGCGTGCGCTTTCGCAGCGTGTGGATCATGTGCTGAACGTTGGCGTCCGCTTCCGCATCTACTGAGGCCGTCGCTTCGTCCAGGACGATGATGCGAGAATTTTTGACCAGCGCGCGCGCAAGACCTACCAGCTGCTTTTGTCCCGCCGAGAAAGAATCCTGTCGGCAGTGCAGATCCAGCTGAAAGCGGACCGCTGCAGCGCTCGGCGTCTTGTCAGCCTGTGACGGCGAAGATGGCTGGAGGGCAGCGCTGGACTCGGGTTCCTCGATGACCTCCCCTTCAATGTGCTCATCGACATCGGACTGGCTTTGTAAAGGTTGTAGCAGTCCGACGGCTCGAAGCGCGGCGTTGAGCGCTTGATCCGTCGCGTTGCCCGTCGGATCAAGATTGTCTCGAAGAGTGGACTCGAAAATGTACGTGTCTTGAGGAACGATGGCAAGTCTGTGTCTGAGCGTGGCGAGACCGATCTTGTTGACGTCGATGCCGTCGATCCGAATGCTTCCTCCTGCCAAGTCTACCGTGCGGAACAAAGCAGCCAGCAAGGTTGATTTGCCACTACCTGTCCGTCCAACAATCCCGATGCGCTCGCCGGGGCGAATGGAAGCATTGAAGCCGTTGAGAACGAGAGGCAAGCCTTCGCGATATCGTAATTGGACGCTTTCGAAATCGATCGCGCCACGCAGAGGCCATTCCTGCCCGGAGGGATCTTGCGGCAAGTGGTCCTGACCCTCTGGCGAGAGCGTCGTGTAGTGGAGCAGCCGCTCGACAGAGTTCATTTGCGTCTCGACCTGAAGCGCGCACCGAAAACGTATTAGCAAAGTACTATAATGGTCAATTTCTGCTCTCAGCCCTCACCTCTGCAAAGATCGCGACGATTGAGGAAAGTAATGTGGTGATGTTTGTTGCGTACGAGAGAACCACACCCTACGAGTGAATGACGCTTCTCGCTCAGCTATGCGAAGTATTCATGAATACAGAAAAACACGGCTGTACTCACGAGTGTGGCTGGATTCTGCGATTCGCGAAAACCTACAGACGCAAGACCGATGCCGAGGATGATGACGTTGCCGATCGCATCGACCCGAACGGAGAGCCATCTTTGCGCCGCAATCGTCACCATGTATGCGGAATTGGTAGTGTCTACGAGTGTCTGGATAGTGTTTACAAAGCGCTCTTGTGCCTTGAAAGCGCGAACAGTAGCGATGCCATCTAGCGCCTCCATGAAGCTGGCGTAGAGGAAGGAGCGCAGGATGGACTCGAGGCGTTTCGCCTCCCGACTAGTCCGGCGATAATAGCTGCGAGGAGTGAGCAGGCTTAGCACGAAGGACGGGCACAAAAACGTGTGCAATCTGGCCACGTACGTTTGCACGATTAGATACAGAGCAAATAGAGGCGGGAACATGAGCCCAAGCCAGTTGTAAGCATAAATGGTCAATCCGACGGTGCCAAAAACAGAAGCCAGTAGAATGAGGAACGAGAAACCGTGCATCGGTAATTCGTAGTCCAACTGATCCACGTCTTTTCTGCAAGGGGACAAGCAGCGCGGCAACCGACCTTTAGCTCAGAACGTGTTGTGAAACCTATCTAGAACTCACGAAAGACGACTGATGATTCTGCCCACAGGCGTTACGTCGTGGAAACCTAAAGGACTCCAGAGGACTCCGCGGAAAGCACCGCGAAACAGGTGAAGAGAGGCGTACAAGCCAGCGTAATAGAACGTCAATGTTGCTAGAAAGTTGAAGACTGCCTGCGCTGCTCCAAATCCAGCGTACAGACCCAGGCTGAACGCGGATCAACGAGCAGAGCACTATTTTAGTATCAGATGCGCATTTCCCCAGCCCCTCGCGTCCATTTGACTCACTACTGTCCCTCAGACCAGCCATCGATGCCCTCTCGCGACCACAAGCCGAGTAGAACGGAGTTGCCGACCTGGCTGCACTCGGTGAGGGTCAAGAGCACCAAGAAGAATGGCACGCGCCACAAAGATCCGGTTGCGCGGATATACTTGACGTACACGTTCAGGCCTACTGCTCCCTGAGCTCTCTCTTCGTCTGACGTCAGCTGCTGGGCCGCAGCTTTTTCCTGGCCTTGCATGTCTACTGTCACCTTCTTCTTCTCACCCGTATCAGCCGCCTCGACTTTCTCCTTCTGCCCGCCGTACTTGTGCACGAGTTGCGAGAAGCGCTGGCCGTGTTCCACTAGATCCGCATATGAGCCTCTCTCGATGATTCGTCCTTCTTCCATATAGACGATCTCATCGGCAAAGGGAAAGACGTGCAAAGCATGCGTGACCAGCAGACGTGTCTTGTGCTTCATTGGTCCCGAGAGAATGCACTTTTGAAGGATGTGCTTACCAACGTGAGCATCTACAGCCGAGATGGGGTCGTCCATTAAAATCACGTCGGAATCAGAGTACGCAACGCGTGCTAGCGAGATGCGAGCTTTTTGTCCACCCGAGACGGTCACTCCGCGTTCTCCCAGCTCGGTAAGCTCCCCATCCGGAAGCATGTCGATGTCTTGGCGCAAAGCGCACGCCTCGACCACGTCTTGAAAACGTGCCTGGTCAACCGGCGCTCCGAAGATGACATTGTCGCGCAAAGACCTGACACAATCTTGCCGGTTAGCCAAAAGACCGTCCCACGGCCTCACTGCTTTGCAGCATACTCACATGTTTTGGATCCAGGCATGCTGGGGATGATAGCCAACCCGACCTGCAAAATGCGTCTCGCCTTCGACCTTTCGCATATCCCCAACAAGAGCCTGCAACAGAGCGCTTTTGCCGGAGCCGATCTGTCCACAGACCACCGTCAATTTGCCTAGGCCCACCTCAAGCTGTAGGTCTTTGAGTTCAAAGGGCTTTGAAAGATCTGTGGAAGCTCCTTCTGGGCTGTCCGTAGCCTCCTCACTTTCTTCCTCTTCATCCTCAGTGAACACGTCTTCACCAGCCTCTTCGCGAGCTCGGCGCGCTTTGCGTCGCGCATTGACGCGTTGTTGACACTCCTTCTCTGCCTTTGCAGCCGCCTTCTGCTCCGCCATCTGTTCTTTCGTAGGCTTATCAGCCGCGCTGCTTGTAGCACCAAAGGCTTTACCATTCTCGTCGAGCTTTGCCTTGGGCGGGCCCACACTTTCGAAAGCATACGTGCCTTTGATTGAAAGACCTATCTCTTCATCAAGGTCGTGATCTGACTGATGCTTCGGCTCTCCGGATGGATCACCTTTGAGTATGTTCTCCTCCGCATTCTCTTCGCTGAGAAGGATTTTGGAGATGCGGCCAAGAGCGACATGAGCGTCTGCAAGCGAAGATATGGCAAGCGGTCCCGTGACCAGGGCCGTTTTGATGATGTTGAGGAGCTGCAGACTGCTGAACACAATTGCAGGATCCAAGTCGTGACCAGAGAGCTTGTAGGTCATGAAAGTGAGGGTCGCACTGATGATAGGCATGGCGTAGAAGAGCATAAAGGTCAAGGAAGACCAGATGGCGTGTGACCGTATGAAGTGAATTTCTCTGCTTCGCAGGCTGCTGACCTTCTCCGCATATGCTTGTCGATGCTCAAAGAGGATGATTAGCTTGATACCTTGAAGGATTTCCTGCATCAGGCTGACACGTTTATCTGTCACTTTGACCGCATCTGCCCTTGCTTTGACCATCCGGCTGACAATGACAGCTTGAAAGGGTGTGAAGAAGATGATGACTCCAAGCGCTACCAGAGCCGATGGCCCCAAATTGTTGATTAGGAGCGCGAGGGTCACAACGATCTGTATCGGACCCAGCCAAGCATCGTGGGCGTACATGTACAAGGTCTCAAGCCGTGTGACGTCCGTCGACACTGCAGTCACTAATCTGCCAGTGGTATGCTTCAGCCTGCTCTTGGATGACAGGCGTAGCCCTTTGCGGAACAGGATGGAGGTTAGGGAGGCCCGGCTCTGCAGTCCACAATACATAGCCGAGTAGAAACTGAAGCACAGAAAGGGCGGAAAAGTAAGACAAAGAGAAGGCGGTGTTGCATCTGGTCGCAAACAGCGACCTACAACTGATTGGTAAGCAGGGAGGAGGCTTGCATCATACCCCAGAGACCGATGGCGAGACCCCATCCTGTCCCTTGGCTTGGGGGCTTTGGGAGCACTGCGGCTGCGTCCGGAGTATTCGCATACACGTAGGCCTGCCCGATGTAGTCAAGCAGGGCCTTCGTGACGAGCGGCGACGTGACTGTCAGACCATCCGCAAGCAATTTCAGGAAGCCTGCAAGCCAGAGCCTCTTCCAAATGAGCTTGTGAAGCGCCCACGTCAGTGACTCGTCGTACTTGGCTTTTGGCTCAAAGAAGGGTGTGGTGAAATCTACGCTTGAGCTGGTGCCCAAAAACAACAGGACTCGTCCAACGCATTCACGTACCTTTTCGCGATCGCAAGGGTACTTTTTGCTTAGCCCCCACTTTGAAGTCCGACAAGCGCGCAGCTGCGGCTTCTCGTTGCTTGACGGCCAGGGGTTTCCTGCGTGGAGCGCACCGATCGTAAAAGAAGGACTCAAGATCATCCCCAAGCGCCTCTGCTTGTCGGCTGGAATCCAAGCGCCACATGTCTGCAGAGCAGCACCGCAGATACATGGTGAGAAGGTGTCGACTTGTGCATACTGGGCTAGTAGCTGAGTAGGGCTTGTAGCTGGCTCACCTTCCTTTTGCAGCGTTCGCTTGAAGCCGAGGCGCATGATGGGAGAAACCCACATGAAAAGCAGCATGCTAAGCCAAGACGCCTTTTGATCCGGCACCAAGGGGCGCTCGTCAATGGGTCGTACCGTCTTTCCGGCGTCTTTTCGGTCGAAGCCATTGCTGCGCTGCGACGATGGACGTGACGCTGCGCTTTCCAGATCACTATTGGGACTGCAGCGCACCTCGATGGCCTCTTCACCGACTTGCGAACCTGCCATGGTTCCAGAATGCAGACAAAGCGAATGCTCTGCAAAGGCGCTTGAGACAGTGAGCAGATCGAGGGAGAAGGGAATGTGGGTCTCGCACGTTGATTGGATGCTGACAATCACGAGTCGCGCTTCGTTCTCCTCCGCATATGTACTCAAAACTCTAAAAGATCCAGAAGCGTGCACAGTGGTAGCGCTGAGCGTGCCAAGACGTGCGCAGCGCAGACATTCGAAGCTAAGACGTGAGTCACGAGGCGTGATGGCTCGGCGACCCCCATCTATGCAAGTCAAATCACAATGGGCTCTGAGAGGGGATGGCCGCGGCCCCTTTTGGGTGGTAAAGGAAAGAGCAACCTTGACGGGCAGCTCGAGCCTCGACTTGGCTCGGCATAGCGCGGCCAGCTAGTAGCGTCTGTGACGCGCATCTAAAATGCGACGCGTGTTGGATACTCTTGACTCGTGACTGAATGGTGCTGGTACGGTACAGCAGTCAAGAGTAGTCGTGAGTCTCTCTCCATATTATTCACATTCACGATTGCCGCTGCAGGTCGACTGGTACAGTAAAGGCGGGATCACTTCGACTGATCCAGCTGACCTTGCATGCGCAAGGCGTTCGCTGCTGCTGGTGCGCAGCAAGCGAATGACTCGTCGCGGTGCTGAGCGAAATTACTCGTATAACTCATGACTCGATCGTGACTCACACTCTTGACTTGACTTGACTAGCTGCAAGTCTCTTTTTTTGACTTGATCCGTCACGATCACATATGTGCGCTTCAAAAGTCACTCTTCACTCGTGACTCAAATTGTGTGTGGTTCAATCAAGAATCAAGAATTTCAATACTCCTGACTTGACATTCAAATTCTTGATTCGCCGGCGCTCCCCACACCCGCACACCGCCCTGCTGACTGTCATCACGTGTTCTTCTCGTGTCATGCGCAGCTGGGCGCTGCACCGCCGCACACACGCGGCGGTGGGCCGGACTTGAATCAAAATCAAAAATGTGAATCAAATGTAATCCTCCTGCTGTGGTGCCTCACAACCCACCAAATTCTCCTCGTGTCTCCACGGACCCGCTCACACACCGCAGACCAGCAAAAGCCGTGATGAGGGAAGAGCAGACTTTGACTTGCCTTGCACGAGTCAACAGCACAGCGGGCCAATGTGAATCTTGATGCTTCGGCGGACCTCTCGCATCCGAACGCTAGCAGCAGAAGAGAAGCTGTGCTGTGGATCGAAGAGCGGGCAGGCCGCCTCCATTCGTCACGCGGTCCGGATGACGCCACAGTAAAAGCGGCGGATGTCGCCGATGTCGCCTTGCGGACGATGGCGCAATCAAGCTGCCATGCAGAAGCTGGTCGAACATTCATCGTTGAAAGGGTAGGCACAGCTCCGTTTGAACAGATTCCCACTCGAGCACGCATTATTGAGATAGCATCCACCGTATCCGGCGATGCAGAAGAGCTTCGGAAATCGGTCTCTGCTCCGAACAACGTTGGAGGCGTCCGACTACGCAAGTCAAAAGGTTCCGCCATTCGGTCATGTCGTCAAAGTGGACGATTTGGCGTCCATCTTTCAGGTACGGCCCGCAGCATGCACAGCCTCGTGGCAATGATCAGGAATGCGGGGATTTAAGATCTAACGGCTGACGGCCGAGCATGACGCGGCGGCCAGCGGACCCGTTTGGGAATCTCTCGGCCACCGGTTGACGTAGCGCATATGCCATTCAACTTGGATCTCGATTCGAAGGCACAAGACAGCGGCGAGATAATTTCTCCAATTCCGCCTCTGCTTCACGCCCCGCTTGCGCTCCGATAAGACTCGCGATGCCGAAGAGAGATGAAGGGTGCGCGAACGTGTGGCATGACGAGCATCTTGTCTCAACATTGTCGATGCTGGCTGGAGCTTCAAAGCCGGCGATCGGGCTGACGGACGTTGGCGCTGATGCGCCTTCCGATATTATCTTCACAACGCCACCTTCCAGCAGTGCGTCCGATCAAAAGAGAGGCCCATCGGGCATCAGCCCATTCACTGACGGCCGCTATACACTATCATTGGTCCGATTGGATGGCTAGGCACCATAGGATACTCCGTTCCAATGACAGCCGGTGAATCGGATGACTCATGCGGCAGCGTGTGTATCCGTCTTGGACTCCACTCGACTTTTTTAACTCGTTCCTCAATGCGGCACGCTCTGAATCGGAGTATCTTGAAGGTACTTAAGTGACTAAAATCACGACTTCTGTCTGGAACCCATGGATGCTTCCACAAAAAACGCAAGAAGACTTTCGTGCCAAGACACGCCGTCACTTCGACTCACTTTTTCTTTCTTTTTCTTTACTCTTCAAACACAAGTTTCGTTCGATATGCTACTAGGACCCAGCGGCGCGTCACTTTGCCCTGCACTGCTGCTCCTGCTTTCCACGTCCGCTACATGTGCCGCACTGTCTGCTGGACGAGGCTTGCGGGCTGGCTTGCGCGAGTTGCAACCAGCGGCGACCACCAGCGAGCGCTTGGGCTCATCAGCGCAACGCCTGGGAGTGGCTGCGGGCAGCCCTCACAGTCCCGTCTCGTCCGGTCATTCAGGTTATTCTCGGATCGATCTCGATCATGACTTTGCTCCTCATGAGCTTGACGCATGGAAGCTTCCTTCTCCAGCGGCTTCGCGGCGACGTCATTCAGCGGGAAATCTCTCGAGTTCGCATCTGTCTGATGCTCGCACCAGCAATCACGACCATGTCCAACATCCGAAAGCTTCTGGGGAAGAACACGATTCTCTCGCCTGGCTGGACGAAGATCTTCACAGCCACTTTCCAGAAGATCTCGTGCATTCTTGGCTGAGGACGCCTTCACCAACGCGCGGAACTCCAAGTCCTGCAACCTCGTCCACTAGCCTGGCTTCGAAGCAAGCACAGGAGAAGCACCTTTTAGCAGTGTCCGAGACTCGTTCCGCTGAGCGCCGCCCGTCGACTCCTGAGCAAACGCGAGCGGAACAATCAGCTGCCACTTCGCCCCATCTCTCTGGACATACAGAAAGCTTAGGGGAAGAGGGAGATGAATCTCTCAATCCCGCGACAAAGAAAAGGCAGAAACGGAAACTTACTCACGTCGACCCTAGTACATACGGCAAGCAAAAGCTTCCGACGCTGCTCGATCAGAAAAAGCTTTCCGCTCATGGAGAGCATTCGGCAGCGCTTCACTCCGCCATTTTTGCCAAAGCCAAGGCGGAAGGCTTGCCGGAAGTGCCTCAAAATGGCTGGCACCTGCGACAGATGAGATCCTGGGTGAGGGCTCAGAAAGTGCAAGCCGCACAGGCACAAGATGCCCACGGGACGCATATGCAGCGGCCAGAACCTGCAGCAGCAACATCAGATCCCCAGAAAGCTGGATCTTCCGCCTTTTCGTCAACGAAATGGTCCGCAGCCAAAAGAACAGGCACCACTATGAGCAGCTTGCTACGGAAGAAGGGCAAGCTGGAGAATGAAGGCAAGGACGCAAGTCAGATTGATACACAGATCGCGGCATTAGCAAAGCAGCTCGGCATACCCATCCCGAAGAGTAGATGGGAATTCACCACCAATTCGTTGGACTTCCCTCCGCTAACAGGCAAGGACTTGTCCGAGGCCAGTATCCTTGCTCTCTTTAGAATGAAAAGTCAAGGACTAGCGGGCAAGAAAGATATCAGCGAGATTCAAGCTGAGATCGACCGAAGGGCGCGAGAAGAAGGTGTGGCGAACCCGGAGAATGTCGCGCAATTCTATTCGCGGCGCAGAAAACTCAGGTCGGAGAAGGCTGAGGGAAAGACGACGGGAACAAAGCAATACGTCCCGAGGACATGAGCCCTAGCTATCACCAAAGGCAGAGATAAGATGGCGCCAGGAAGGCTCTATGTGAACAGCACACTTTCGTTTGGCGGCGCTAGCCGCCAAGTGCCTCGGCCTGCTCCGTATGCTCTAGTCGCTCAGGCCGACCGTAGTCCGGACTACGCATGTAGCAGCAGGAGACCCTCCGGCGCTGCGCAATAGGCACTCTGCCACTCCAATGCTTTCTTTCTACAGCTCGAACGACGGGCGACAGGTGGAGACCGCAGCAGGTGGCGCCTATTGGCTGCTGTGGAAGCTGCTTTGCCGTATCCGACGATCACATGCCACCCACAGGTGGAATCAGAATGCCAACACGAATAATGTCGGCTGCTGGACAATCGTGAATGACAGGCTGCGAGGCGCTCTGCGCCTCTTCCGCCCGAGTACCGCCCGCAGCACGCCTTCCTGTTCAACGCGCGCGCGCGCATAAAGGTCGTCTTCGCACATGCAAACACGCGTCCTTGACGACCATCATCATCAATGAATGCGTCCATCACCTCCTTGTTATTGACAGGAATCTTACTGGATCTTGATCACCAGGTATTCGAGTGGCGTTCCCACTAAGAAACTCCTTTGAATGCTTCGCTTGGTACTTGCCGGACCTTACACACCAGGCGCTGTGCGCATGTGGCCCCACTTCCGGAGACTTCTATCCGCGGATTGGCGCTCATCCGGGACGGAGTGCAGACGCCTGCATGCCTGCTGTACTTGGCCTTTCGCCACATCTGCGGCGTCATACACAGATGTGGCGCCTGACCGGAACATGTCCGTGGTCGTCCGCGGAACTCGATCAGACAGGCCGCCATGGACTTGCCACTCACGGTCATGGGTCCTCGCGCACCTCAGCATGTCACATCATTGATATCATCTGGTCAATCCTCTACTACTTCTTTCGCGATGCTGCTGATCGCCAGACACTCGACGTCTCGAAGGCCCTCTTGATGTACTGACGGGACTTCTCATTCTGCTGCACCCCTCGAAAAGAGCATTACCACCACGGTGAGATCAACGTTGAACCTTCGCTATCTCCTTAGAGTGGCAGCAATTTAGATGTATAGTGGCAAAGGAAGCAATTGGCATCATCAGACACATCGATCACGCTTCTCAGAACCCTCGAGATCTTGGACCGCTCAGCATGCTAGCACATTACAGGATGCCAAGAATCGTCTTACCAGCGCTTGTCCTTGCGATGCTGCCATTCGCGCTGGCAGTGGCCCCTACCCAACTTGCTCGCCGAGGCCCCCCTCTGAAACCTCGGTTCCCGAATCACGTCTACGGGTCTTTACCAAGCCGAGCTTTGGATCACTTGACTTCTGATCAAATTGGCAGCTCCGCAACTCAACTCGACTCCACGACTTCGTCTGCAAGGGCTTTGCAACCGTTTCATTCTCACGATTCAACCATTCGAAGTGGGCAAGTCGACCACTCTTGGCTGGACGAAGATCTCGAGCAGCATTTCTCTCCCGAGCTGCTCGCGTCCTGGCTGGCTGATTCATCGCCACGGGCTCAGCATCTACATATTCCCAACCGGCCCATACACGACGGTCATGATGCTCTGCTTAGCTCGTCAACACCAATGCCTGTACTCCAGACGCCGCGTCCGCTTGATCAAATACCTCATACACCACAACCTCAGACTGCGCAACGCGAGCACTTCCACTCGCCCAGTTATTTTCACAATGCTGCAGAGCCGCGTGTGTCCGATGGCGCAACATCTCAAGTGAGTAAGCACGAATGCTTCACTTGCGTCAATCTCGAGTAGCATCAGACGTTGACCTGCCTACCACCATACAGGTCGCTCTAGTGAGCGACGCCGACCGGAAAGAGAGGGAATACCACCGGTCTATGTTCAACGCGCAAAGGCTCCGGACTTTAGTCCGACAAAGAGGGACTGACGCAGGAAAGAAGCACCCCTCGCTGCTCGAGGCCATCATTGCCAAGAAGGCTCGTTCAGCAAATTTGCCAGCGGTGCCCCGGAGCGAGACGCACCTGAGGCAGATGCGAAAGTCTCAGACTCAATCCACGCGGCGCGCTGAGATCGACGCTCTCGCGGCTCGAATCAGAAAAGCTCGCGCCCCGCCCGACCCACCCTCTTGGGCAGAGGGTCCGGAAGAGCCATCGGGAAGGAGGAGTGCGAGCCTAGAACGACTGCCTTTGGGCCACGCTGTCGTTAAGCTGCCAGCCCATTCTGCATTGCCGACGGCATCTCGAAATGCTCCGGGCGCGAGCGCACATGCCGAGCATAGAGATCTGAACGATGACGCTCACACCACTGCCGCTCATGCGGTCCCCGAATCCTCTGAGCTCGAGTTTCATACGATGCACAAGCTCTACCAGCTGTTGGGCAACGAGCAGGATGCAAAGGAGAGAACAAAGATCAAAGCAGAGATGCGACGACAAGCCCAAGCTCTGGGGCTACCTGATGCTCCTGCTACGCTTCGACGATGGTACACGAGCACGGGGAAGCTGCCAAAGGCCGAACGCTCCATGACTGGTATGCACGGATTGTTCCAGCACCGAGACAATTTGATAGCGTCGGAGCAAGATACGACTGAGGTTGATACGAAAATCAAAGCTATTGCCGACCACGCTGGCGTGCCGATGCCCACATCGGCGCAAAGCTTCTACAATTCAACGTACAAGAAGCGAGTGAGGGACGGCACGGCTTAATTGCATCCAACCTGCTGTTCTGGGACGTGCTTGGACAGCGCCGCGTGTGGCGACAAAGTAGCACAGTGCAATGTTAGATTCGAAGTTTTGAGCGCCCTGGTAGTGGCAATGGCAAGAAGGCGAAGCTTGGATAGCAACAAAATGCCGCGAGCAAGTGGCGAATGGCGAAATGTTGAAGCGAGGTCCACCGCGAGCAAGTGGCGAGTGGCGAAATGTTGAAGCGAGGTACGCCGCGAGCAAATGACGCGTGGTCAATCTATGGCCATTTAGCTCCTCAATTTTGCGGAAGCTCAGAAGCCACTCCGCTCTCAACATTCTGGCCAGTACCGATCTCGCTACCGGAATCTGATGCTTCCTTGCTGCGCCACATCTGCGAGGTTTTTCTTATCGATGACCTCGACCCGCGTCTCGACAGATCTCCTGCATGCGAAATCTCTGCAACGAAGCAGCGTCGCACAGAGCTCTGTCAGCTGTCATTTCCCCCACTTACCGATGCGTCATTCTCCCAATTTGCGGATCGTCGTATCTGTGGGTGGCCCTAGCCGTTCAAATCGGTGGCGGGCTCCTGCTCTGACCGCCAGAGGGTGCCCATGATCAGCTGACAGGCTTGGCGTCGTTTCATCCCGATCTTCAGAGAGCGAGGCCGGCCAAGCATCGCTCATCACCGCTTCGAGAAGCTGCGGCTTGCGACGTGGTGGCAAATCCGTCCTCGCGATGGCCGCAAAGATCATTGGAAGGCTCTGAGTGAGCAAATGTGGCAAGCATGGGACTGGAGTGGCTAGGATGCCGCATACGTCCGTTCCGCCTGAGGGTATCGTGAATAGCAAGTGACCCTGTAGCCCGAGAATGCTACTTTAGCACTCGCAACGCTGACCCAAAGAGCATCATGGGCTGCACGACCCTACCTCCCAAATACAGCTCAATCGTGAGACAGGCCGCTGATGACAAGCTCCGTCAATCGCCGAACAGCTGTTCATCACGTCATGCTTTGCTCGCCGTCCAAACTTCTAGCAAGCTTCGCCTTGATCGGCGTGTTTGTCGCTCGTACGTCCCAGCTCGTCGCTCGCACCGCCGGCGTACCAGCTTCCTCGGTTGCGCACCTCGTTGAGGATGGAAGCCACGTGCCAGGCACACCTGACAATCTGCAACATCTTCATACGTCTGCGCCCTATCGCCCAGCAACAGCGTCGCGAGCTCAAGATCCAGCAAGGTCTGATGACGATTGGCTGCATGCAGACCTGGAGAAGGAATTTCCAAATCATTTGGTTAACTCATGGCTTCGCTCGCCGTCTCCTCCCCGACGAGAGAAAGGAGCACCTCTAAGCCCCCGACGTTCCGTAAGCGTTGCCAGCTCATGGTTGCAAGTGGATCCGGCAAGGCACTTTGATCCGCACCTGGTGCACTCTTGGTTGCATTCGCCGTCTCATGCGCGGCAAGAGGGGCACGAGGCAACCTCGAGCTCACAACGTTCTGGCAGCTCTTCCAGCAGTCCTGGATTCTCGTGGCTAGACGACAACCTCGAGCAGCACTATCCTTCGCACTTGGTCCACTCTTGGCTCCATCACCCAGCGCCCGTAGCTTCGCCCACGCAGACGAGTCACGCGGACGCCGACGAGTTCGCCGACTCGCTTTTGCGCACACCTGGCGGATCGCCCCTCACTTCTCCGCGCACTATTACGGAGCCATCTTGGCACACAAGGGACGCAGGCCCGCCGACGAGGACAGATAGTGCACGACCACCAAAACCGACCAAAAGCCCTCGCAAGCCGCGAGAAGCAAATAATATGAGCACTTTTTTCAAATACAAGCGCAAGCTTGAGAGCAAAGGCAAAGACGCATCCGAATGGAACGCAAAGATCATTGCTCTGGCCGAGAAGGAAAAGGTGAGGACGCCAGTGAGCCAGCACGACTATTACGTCAATATCAAGGGAGGAGGTTGGAGACAGGTGCGAGACAAGCGTGCTGCTGGCCGCGCTGCGGCTGCACAATTGCGAGCGCAGCCGACTCCACTCGGCAGCCTTAGCATGAAGCAGTTGTACCATCAGCGAGATCGTGCGCGAGCCGAGGGCAAGCCCTACGCTGACGTTCAGGAGGTGATCAACGCCAAGTCCAAGGAAAGAGGGCTTTCTGATGTGCCGAATACTTTGAACGGCTTCTATAATCGTACTCGCAAGAAGACGAGGCTACCCGACGAACCGCGTGACAAGTATCAATGGACAGGCATGACTGTTCTCTACCGAGCAAAAGAAGCCGCAGTCAAGCAGGGAAAGGACACTCGAGTGATTGACGAGCAGATTGGTCAAATCGCAAAGGAGCGCGGAGTGCCTTTTCCCAGATCAGCGAGCCACTTCAATTACATGATCTGGAGAAAACGCGTACTTGAGAAGCAAGCGAAAGAGGAAGCGGCGCGGCATGACGCTGGCCAACAGTCATCGGAGCGCTCTGCGCAGACATCCGACCCTGCAACGCCATCCTTCTACAATGCGCTCAATGCTTCGCCTCCCGAAGGTACTTGATGCCCGCTAGCAGCGGTCCCGCCTCGAAGCACACGATGCCGACCTTTCTGAACATTGCCCCTGGAGCTTTTGCGCTTCGCAATCACGATCATGTTGGCTCGCGGAACTGAGGTTGAAATGTTCTGACTGTCGCAGACCGTACGATCGAATCGGCAATGCTTGTTGTAGATGATGTGGTCGTGAAAGCCAACTCACGACTAGTAGTCGATGTCATGTATAGTACGTTCGGATAGGATGGTTCGCAAGCATCCATGCACACACGGGAGCGTGGGACTCATGACTTCGCAGGTCACCATGTAAAATCACGTGATCAAATTTATGCATGCGTCGCTTGGCTCAGCGCGCGCGGATCAACGTTTCTGTGTGCCTCTATAAGCGTCTCTCCATCTCTATCTCTCTCTCTCTTTCTCTCTCACACACGCTCGCTTGCCATCTTAAGCCATCATCCTTGGTGCAGCTCACCTTTCGAACGTCCTAACGTCCTGAAACATCGCAACGCCGCATCTTTTCGGCACTCAAGAGGTCGAGAAGACGATCGCATGGGCGATATACCTGTGCTGAGTCCTTGCACATAGCGCCGGCAGACCGCTTTGCCTGGCTATGATCAGTCACCTGGTACCAGCGAAGTGACCACACGCTCGTCGCCCCTCCTTCGTCAACACAAAGCCCAACTTCACTCGTTCAAGCTCAGCACAAGGAAAGAGTTACCGTCTGGCTGCCGACCTGGTGCTGCTGCAAGAATGTCCGCCTTGGCTCGCCTGTCGCGCTTAAGCGCTCAGCGCAATGTGGTCGCAAACAGATTAGCAAGTCCGCGGAACAACTCCCTTTTTCGACCGCAAGCACGGCTCAACAGAGCTTTCCTACCGCTCGAAAATGCTGCGCTGGCGAGAGGCATTCATGTGCGCGCCATTAGCTTCAGCTCAGTGCCTCGAGCCGCGTTGCGAGCATTTAGGGTGCCCGCTTACGCCTTTGGTGCCGCTGGAGGGGCGTTGGCGTATGCTAACTACAAGGTAGACGGTGAGTGAATTTGTGGGATTGTCACAGAGCTGTCATGACCAATGCAAAGCTTACCCTTCTGCTGCTCAACGTCCGTCAGAATTTCGTGGCTTCATGGGCGGCGTGCTCGATTCTGCCACTACCAAGGCAGGCGACTTGGCAGAGACGCTAGGAATATACGGCTCGGACGCAGCCTCGGCTGTCAATGGGGGCCTGGCTGACCTCAGCAAGGGTGCCTCGGAACTTGGAGAAGGTTTCAAAGAGTGGTGGGCTAGCGTCGAAGCTAAGCAGAGAGCTAGGCAGGAGGCCGCGGAGGCGAACAGCGGTGGTGGCGGCGGAGATCGTCAGCCAAGCGAGGGAGATGAGGAGCCGAACAACGGAGGCCCGGCAGGTGCTGCTGCAGCTTTAGCTGCGACTCTCCTTGGCAAGGCGGCCGACGACGAGAAGGAGTCGGAGCAGGAGGGCAATGGACCGCAGGCTAACAGCACCACCGCAGAGTTGCAACAACTCACTCGCAAGCTCATTGAGGTCAGGAACATACTCAAATCCGTCGACCATGCCGATGACACCTTGACCCTGCCATCAATGGTGGTCATCGGCTCCCAATCGAGCGGCAAATCGTCGGTGCTGGAAGCTATTGTCGGTCATGAGTTCCTTCCCAAGGGATCCAACATGGTCACGCGCAGGCCTATCGAGCTCACTCTTGTCCGCACAGAGCCAACCCGCGCAAGCAGAGGTACGCCGGTCGAGTACGGAGAGTTTCCAGGGCTGGGTCTCGGCCGCATCACCGACTTCAGAGCAGTCCAGAAGACGCTCTTCGACCTCAACATGGCAGTGCCTGCGGCGCAGTGCGTCTCGGACGAGCCGATTGAGCTGCGAATCCACTCGCCGCACGTTCCTGACCTCACAATGATCGACTTGCCGGGATACGTGCAAATTGCAGGGATGGATCAGCCGGAAGAGCTGCGAGAAAAGATCTCGACGCTATGCGAAAAGTACATTCGGGAGCCCAACATCATCCTCGCCGTTTGCGCTGCTGACGTCGACTTGGCCAATAGCCCTGCCCTGCGCGCTAGTCGCAAAGTGGACCCACTTGGTCTGCGAACGATTGGTGTCGTTACCAAGCTGGACCTCGTTCCTCCTGAAGAAGGCGCCGCCATCCTACGCAACAACAAGTATCCGCTCGCGCTAGGGTACGTCGGTGTCGTCTGCAAGGGCATGACAAGCGCTTTCAGAACATCGAGGGGACACGATGGAGTCAGCGGAGAGGGCAACGTTACTAGAAGCGTCTTGCAAGGAGAGAATGACTACTTCTCGCAGCATGCGGAGCACTACCTGGCCGCGAATGTGCGCGGACGCAATGCCGGACAGGCGCCCCTAACGGGAACCGAGACTTTGCGGCGAAGGCTCATGGCTGTCCTTGAAGAGAGCATGGGCTCATCCTTGCACGGCATCGCCAATGCGGTACAGATTGAGCTTGAAGAAGCTGCGTATCAATTCAAAGTACAATACAATGATCGATCGATCAGCGCAGAATCGTACGTGGCAGAGACGATGGATGCGCTCAAGGCGCGCTTCAAAGACTTGGCGGCAGGTTTCGGCAAGCCCGAGGTTCGCAGTCTTTTACGGACAGCCTTCGACGACAAGGTCATGGATATCTTGGCTCAAATGTACTGGACGGATGCGCGCGCTTCCGAACTCTCGCAGCTGGCGGACAATAAGAAGTTGACGGCGCAAGACCTGGACAGATATTGGCAGTACAAATTGGACGCTAGCACCAGCGCCCTCACGAAATCAGGCATCGGACGACTCAGCACGCAGCTCGTTGCTGATGCCGTCAGAGCGCACATCGACGGTCTCGCATCTGCGGAGCCCTTCAATCACCATCCCGACGCTGCTGAGCGCATTGCCGGCTTTGCGAGTGCCATCCTGCGAGAGAGGTTCGGCATCACTGCGGATCAGGTGGAGAATTGCGTCAAACCATACAAGTACGAGGTGGAGGTAGAGCAGGTGGAGTGGGAGGATGGTCGTCGAAGAAGCATCGATCTGCTCGACAAGGAGCTCAGGATGTGCGATGAGGCGCTCAAGAGGATCCAAAAGGCTGT
Source organism: Ceraceosorus guamensis (assembly GCF_003144195.1). Lineage (NCBI taxonomy): Eukaryota > Fungi > Basidiomycota > Exobasidiomycetes > Ceraceosorales > Ceraceosoraceae > Ceraceosorus > Ceraceosorus guamensis. The sequence continues at coordinate 18,899 of NW_020290128.1, read as the reverse complement.
GGGCTCCAAACGTCTGAGGGAAGCCGAAGCGCATGTCAAGTCTGTCGAGGAGAGGAGTCGCAAAGCTGCGTTGGCCAGATTGAGGGCTCGTGAAGGTGCTGCGGATGCTGCAGATCCAGCGACGTCCGACGCGCTGTTGGAAGAGTCCGATCCTACACAACCTCACTACAATTCCGCACTGCTTGCCAAGGCGAGAGAGTCGACCTTCTTGGCGGACAGGAGCGCAATACTCAAGATGCGAGCTGCAGCGCTGCGGGCCAAGAGGTGCAAGACGGGAGGACCTGAAGCCAAAGCTTTTTGCCCAGAAGCCTTCCTCAGCGTCGTAGCCGACAAGCTAGCGTACACCTCGGTCATGTTCATCAACATCGAGCTTCTCGCAGAATTCTTCTACCAATTTCCCCGAGAGATCGATAGCCACTTGATCTACGATCTAGGCAAAGAAGAGATTTCCAGATTTGCGAGGGAAAACCCAGACGTGAGGAAGCATCTCGATCTGCAAGAGAGAAAGGAAAAATTGGAAATGGTCATGGAGAAGTTGGATGCTCTTGTCAAGGTATGTCGCGCCGCCACGGCACCTTTGCACGATCTTTGCGAATATCACGCTCATGTAACAATCCGTAATACACCCTCAACAGGTCTACCAGGAAAAACAGGCCCCTCAGCGCAATTCCTCGTCCAAGTGGGGCTTTTTCTGATTTTTGATCCTTGCAGATTTTCTACGAACCTCACCTACTTTGAGTTCTCTTTGTTCACCGACTCGCATGTTCACCGTTCATACCCCCCCACCTTTCTTATGTGCTTGGACCTGACGACCACGCTGTACTTTTGTTTCGGAGGCTCCTTCTGTGAATGCATCACCTTTCATTTCGGCACCCGACTTGCGAGCACAGTGGAGCTGTGGCAAACTATGCAAGCAGGAGTACATCTATCCATTTCAATTGCGCGTGTCGATACCTACATTCTCGGAGGCCATCCACCTGCACTTTGGTCTCCTCCAGAGGTGACATTCATCCTTGGCACCGCAATTTTCGTCCGCGCTAAACCCAGAGGTTGTTGCCTCGTCAGGGCTGTAGGAAGGGAAGAGCAGGACGGACCAACCAGCAGGACCGCCGCCTCCAGCAACTTCATCAGCGTGCTCATTCTCCCCAGCCCTTCGATGGCCCCTCCTCTGCACCCTCTTCGATCGAGCTCGTCGAGCCGCTTTTCCACTCCCTTGCCACGTCTTCTTGCGCTTCTTTGCGCCTGTCGCGCCCGCTGCTGCGGATACAGCTTCCGACGCGTCCAAAGTCGCACGATGCGCATCGTCGGCCTCTGCGGCCGAGCTCGAGGAGTCTACGGACATGGCGTCTTGCTCGGTGCCATACCCAACCAAATCGCTCGGGTTGTCGTCGATTTCCGAGGCTTCATCTTCCGCCTCGTCGCGTTCCCGCACGACTCTTCTCCGACGAGTCACGCCCGACTCAGCTCGGTCAGTCTTGCTCTCCTTCGATCGCCAAGCGACGCAGCTCCCTTGCCAAGCGGTGCAGCTAACAAAGGCCCAGGGCATTTCTGCATCACACCTTTCGACGTCCTTTTCGCCCTCCCGTTGCTGATTTCTCTCTTTCGGCCCTGCCGCCTTTCTGCTTTGCGTTGCCTCGAGTCCCTGGGCATCCACATCTTTCTGCAGGGAGCAGAAAATGCTCTGCACTTGACTAGGGCAAAGGGGACCCTCGTAAGTGATAATCTTCACCCCATGCGCATAGGCACTGAGTTGCTCCCACTCCTCCGTGGGCAGCCTGCAGGTATGGCTGGGGCGTGCGTAGGTACGTATGCTGCGCCGGGGCAGAGGCAACACGCTATTGTCTGAGTCGGCATTATTTCACCTCGAGTCTGCTCGCATACTGCTCACCATTCCACTCCCAAGCTGACAAGCGCGCTCCACTCGGATATGTGCTGCCATGTCTGATCCCATTGATCCAAGCACGATGCATCATCGAGAGATGACTGGTAAAAGTATGACAAGTTGGGTACCCAAACGTCTTCCATCTCCTTGACAAGAGGTCGTGTCGAGAGGTCCAATGCGATGGGCAGGGGAACTGATATGACCGCACACACCCAGCAGAGAGGAGGATAAGCTCACTGCTCTACAAATCATGCGTTCGCCCAGAATGACTCACAGCTCTGCTGGCCATTCCAACAACCCACCACTTCCCACGAGGCATCCATGTCGCTGTTCCTGTGCGAATCCCACCATTGTAGCGCTCTCTTGACCCTTTCGAAGCCCTTTTTTGCAGGGGCGAAAGATTTGGCTCTAATGTCAATGTCGATGCGAAATCTTTCCACTGAGCCTGAGCGTCGATCCGAATAGCGGCCTGACGAGGTTCGACAGAAAGAGCTTGGTCTGCCCACCAAACCTAGTGAGAGGTAGGTGCTTCTTTGGACCGAAAGGTGCAATGTGCCTGGGAAGTGTGTCGCAATAAGGAAAGAGTAAGCGGAAAGTAGGTTCGACAAGAGCTTCAACCAATCACGTAGAGAATGTGACAGACGCACCGTCCACCAGGGTCCACGTATCCCCATCGCTCGAGCTAGCGGTGCTAGCGATCAGAGTCAACTCATCCTCTGGCCTCTTGGCCATTTGTAGTAGGACGCCATTCGTCAAGAGATCCGAGATGCGCAAAAGGATCAGCGCCGGACTGCCGCTCAAGTTTGCCAGCGATGGAGTGAGGGGGGCATCGAGGTTGGATGCGAGTGCGGTAGGTGCTTTGCTGGATGAGGCATGCTGAGCATGCACGCTGGACGGCAACGAGCTCGCGGTCGGCATGATGATCTGGAGCTGTGTTGGCGTGGGCAAGATGGATGTGGTATGGAAGCGGAAAAGATCTCAGATGATGTCACGTATCACGGGGATAAGGCACATGAGCTGCCACCGCCGCCGCGTCGACTACTTACGCAGTGAGCGCCCACCAACTGTCCCGTCACCCTCTTTTGCAGCTCATCCAAGGCCCTCCCTTTGCCCTTTCCTTGCTCAGTCGCACAGGCTTCTCTACATGCATCGTCGTGAAATGTGGATAGGATGCGCCGGGAAGAAGCGTGAGCCAGCACGGATACGGGATTCCTCTTTTCGTCCGCTCGGAGTGCGCTTCTTCGACGTTTGTGCGTTGATTCGGCGCTGTACATTTTGAGAGGCCCGCTGCCTTTGAGCAAGGTGCGTGTTCCGCGTTGCTGGTCGATCCGAAGCTTTCAGAGTGAGGGTGGTCCTACGCGATGCTTTTGAGGGAAATGATGATCGACAAGCGTGGATGGGCGAATCTGCTCTTGACCGCATACAGATGGGGGAACACATCACAACACCTAACAAAGTCACAAGTCGGTCGGTGAAGTGAAGCCGCGGCAGCAAAAGGTGCGAGAGGATCACACACGTGATCTCACTGGCCATTGTCTATCCCTCTCGTACGACAGACGGGTCTCATGCCCGCGCGTGTAAAAAGTCGCGTGACACGCGTGGGCGCGCGCAGCCAGGTCCCCGTGGAGATTTTCCGCGCACAGTCGTGAGTCTTATCGTGAGTCTTATAATTGTGAATAGCGACTTTGGGGGGCTTGATCTCGGTCGCTTGTTCGCAACAGGCTGCTGCTGCATGCATGTATGCTGATAATCAGCGGCCTCAGCAGCGCGCACGAATCGGCAGGCAGTCAGTCAAGCGGACACACACTCATCAGACTGGTCATCTGATCTGATGTCCCCATGCCCACACTCTTTGACTGCACAAGCACAAACAGAAGGAGAGGATACTGGCAAGATGCAAGCACACTTGGGCCACTCACACTGCTCTCGTGCAAGCGAAGCTCGAATCGAGTCCTCGCTTCTTTGGCATGTCCGGTCCGGCATGATGATTTGTATTAACAATATCTTGTACCTATCACATTTCTTACCGAGTATCCTTGATCACGACTTCTGCAGCAATGAATTCGACGGTGACTTCTGCGCTCCGTGCAGTTGAGTAGTGAATATGGAGGCGACAGTGCGCTGATGCCCGAATCAAGCCGTGCAGCCGGCAAGTCATGCATTTTCGTTGATGCAGATCAGATATGGCCCACGAGCACAAGCGCACGCTCACCCTCACTCAAGCTAGACCTCTTCTGCATGACTGATTTGAACATCCCTCCGTAGCTGGTGTGACTCAATCAGTGTGGCCAATATTTCGATTGACTCGCATGATCCATCTATCGTGACCCAGACATCGTCCCACATCACCCGGCCACGACTGTGACTCGAGCAAACGCCAGCAGCAAAGCTTGCCTTCGTCGCACGTCCACCCCGCAGTCGGCAGACGTATCGTTGCTGCTCTGGCGGACGATCTTGATTTCATGGACAAGCCAAAGGAAGCTACACGTGACTAGAGTTTCGGACCTTGATTTTTGGACGGCATTCTTGATTTGCATAGAGATCCGGCATCTCCTGCAGCCTCTGCATCGACTTGCGGAGCGATTTGAATCAAGAATCCTTGCTCGATGCTTCACAGTTCCATTAGCGGCACGACCGTTGAACTTCGAGGGCAGGGAGGCAGAGGGGCAATACCCCTGGCTATATAGCAGAATCAAGAGCTTGAGCGTGCCTTATCCTTGTCTATCATTCACATTGTATATCGCAGACGGGAACTGGGAGCATGCAGCAAGATTCAAAGTCAAAGTTTCAAGATTCAATGAGAAACGCGCCCCGCGCAGGACCCAGTATAGGTCGGTCGGATATACAGTAATAGCAACTCATGCCGCACATCAGCTGCTGCATTCGAGATTTTTAGTGTACGCTACGGTACGCGCCGCTCGTCACGCGCGTCACGCACAATCAAGCGAGCAGGATGGGCTGATTTTTGGCACGCACATGCAGCATGCAAATCGCCATGCAGCTGTATATGTATATATATATGTATATACACGCACATCAGAAGTCTATAGCAGCAGCAGCAAAGGGCCTGTCATCACGAGCGAGCCTGCGACTGCACGCATGCATGCTATAATCCTCGCGCGCGCGCGCTTGACCACGGCCGCGCGTGAGCTGATTATTTCGCATGATATTTGAGTTCTTCCTGGCGCGCGCCGCGCGCGAGAGCGCTGCAGCCAGCTTTTCCGCAGGGAAGCGCTGGAGCAGTCAAAGTCTTGTGTTTTTGAGCTTATGGAGCACGTACGCGCGTATACAATGCACATCAACAAGGCACGCCGCGGCGCACGCACGCGCGGCGTTCACCGCGGAATCTTCGGCTTCCAGCAGCAGCAGCCCATGCAGATGCGCTTATTCTTGGACCACTTTTGAACAGCAACGTCAATCGGCCTCGTCTCGCTCGCTATGGCTGGATCTTGCTTGCCTTGCGACCCCCGTCTCACCCCCCATTTCCCTTTCCCTGCTGTCTCTCTCTCTCTCACTCTCTATACCGCATCCACTGCAGCGCTTCTACCAGCCCGCGCGTCTCCATCTTTCTCAAGTGACATTTCTGCTCTTCAGCAATACGCCACGCAACGCCTGAGCAGACTATCCACGGACCGCGGAATATCTTCTTCCTAGGCGCGATATTTCAAGTGGACCATTCAGTGAACAGCACGCCTCGCCTGAGATCAAAGCCTAAAGAAAATCAAGTTACTTGTACAAGGTCAACGGCGCATACAAGATCAGAAGGCCGTCGCTGCTCGGTATACCGCTAGACTCATCACCAGCATCACGACGTGTGGGCCCTCGTTGTCGGTCCGCTTCTCGTAGCACCACCTTCACACGCGCATCAGTGGCAAGCTTCCCTTGTTCTCGCGAGCGACTCTCGGCATAGAACAACGCATCGCGCTTGACACCACCCCAACAAGACTGCAAGCACCTCGATCTCGACCGTCATGGACGTCGTTTTGCACTACGCCGACGAATGGGTACTGGACAGAGCCTGGGCTTGGGCTCTACCTTCCATTCCAGCTCGTCTTGCTCGAGCAGGTCAGGCGGCCAAATCTGCCGAGTCTCTAGCAGCAGCCGCACGAGCTACACCCAGCGCTATTCAGAACTTGACTCATGGTGTCCTCAACTGGACCAGCAGGTCGAGTGCGGGCAGCGGTGCTCGGGACGCCACAGCCAGAGCGGCACAGCAGGCTGGCTTGGCAGCTCAACAGGCTGCTGCGCAAGGATTAGAAGAATTGGTCAACTCGAGCAGATGGGGCAGAGATCACTTCTTGAGGTGAGTCTATGCGCAATTTTTTCGTGATCCTGGCATCAGGCTTCTTCTTGAGCTTGAGCAAGCGGGACGAAAGGGGCAGATGGTGGGTAAGTGTCCGCGTCGAATTTCAGCTGCTCACCGCACATCATCTTTCTCTCGCTGCAACAATCTAGACAATGCATCTCGCTCTACGCCATCACTCTGGTCGGCATCATGCTGCTGTACTTTAGCTTTGCCGGTCTCTCCTACTACTTTTTCTTCAACCACGACATGAAGAAGCACCCGCGATTCCTAAAGAACCAAGTGCGGCTGGAGATCGAATCATCCCTGAGAGCGTTCTTGCCGCTGGACATTCTCACCCTGCCATGGTTCGTCGCGGAAGTGCGAGGTCACTCTATGCTCTACGAAAACATCAGCGATTACGGCATCGCCTACGCCATCTTTAGCGTGCCTTTCTTCCTGGTTTTCACGGATGCCTGCATCTATTGGGTGCACAGATTGGAGCATCATCCGCGCCTCTACAAGCACATCCACAAGCCTCACCACAAGTGGTTGGTTCCAACACCCTTTGCCTCCCACGCTTTCCACCCACTGGACGGATATGCGCAATCATTACCCTACCACATTTTCGTCTTTTTGTTCCCTCTGCACCGATACATCTACATTGGCCTATTCGTCTTTGTGAATTGTTGGAGCATCCTCATTCACGATTCCGACATGATTGTCAATTCTCCGCTGGAAAAGATCATCAACGGACCTTCTCACCATACGCTTCATCACCTCTATTTTAACGTCAACTACGGACAATACTTTACCGGTTGCGACAGGTTGGGCGGATCCTACAGGCAACCCAAGTCGGAAGACGATCCGCTGCATGATGTGGTCAAGAGCGAATCGAAGAAGGCGCAATGAGCGGCGAGCGTGAGCGAGGCAGGCGGGTAGGTAGGCAAACAAAGTTTCCTCTGCGCCTCTCTTCGCGCACGCCTCGTCCACTGGGAAGCGTTTCTGCGCCGCATCATCGACTCCTTGGCATCGTCGCCAGCTTACTGCAAGCTTCGACATTCCATCTCAGCACGAACCAATTACCTGCATCTCGGCTCGATTGAATGGTGAAGAAGGAGAATGCTGGCTGCATTGGGTTCTGTGCAGATTCGACTCAACGATTCCTTTATTTTTACCTGCAAGATGGTCTGACCAGATCAGTGTATACCGCCAGACATTCAAACGTGCCCCCCTTGCCGTTCCTCTCAAGCCCTCTTTCTCTTTCCCCGCCGTTTGAACGATCTCTCCATCTCGCGCGTATGAGTGTCCTTTCGAATACAAATACCAATCAGACTCGCTTCCTGCAGCTCCTTTCAGGCGACCCTAGCGAGTCGCATGGCCCGCACGAGAAACCCTCTACTGGTTGGACTGTGACACTTGAGCACGCACAGACGGCTCGCTTTAGCGCTTGATTTCATTGATGCGCAAGCGCAAGACGCTGGCTGAACGGAAAGAGCAGTCCACCGGTCTGCTCTCTCTCTCTCCACAAATGAACACCTTTTGCACTGATTGGCAAAAAGGTTGGTGAGTGTGGCACCTCCCCCTTCCCTCCCCTTTTGCGCTCCGAGCGGACTTCGTAACTCGAGACTCGCGACTGACTCGGAGTCGATTTTGCAAGGTTCAAAAAATCACGGACTGTGACTATAGCTTTTTGCGAATTCGCGATTGTGACTCAACTGGTGAGTTAGTTGGCCGCGGAAGGATGGGGAATCGTACAAGTGCATGCACGCATGGCCTCTGCGCGTCGAGTCATCCGATCCAGTCGAGAATCGAGTTCCACGAGTTTACCAGCTGTAAGCTAGCTGCATGGCAGTCGTTACGCACACGCACACGCACACGCACACGCACACGCACACGCACACGCACACGCGTGCTCAGCGGACAGCTTGGACGGCCGCATGAACGAAATGACGGCGACCACGTCCGCGGGGCTTCGTGAGTTTTAGCGTCGAATGCATGGCCACGCACGCACGCACGCACGCACGCACGCACGCAAGGGTTGCTGCGCGACACCGCTTCCTGTACCCTACCCTACCCTACCGTCCACATCGGACCGAATGGGATGATGGACCATGCGGTGCGGTGCGGTGCGGTGGCGTCCATCCATCCGTCCCCGCTAAATTCACCTTTGCCTTTGCTTGTGTGCACGGCAACGGGCTAGCTTGGCTTTTCAGCGGAAATGCTATTTACTCGCACTTGCTGCTGAGCTGCACGAGGTTAATTATGGTTGCAATCACGATGGCTGCCTGCTGCTGCTGGGCTCGCTCAGCGCTTGCCGTTGTCGCACTTTATTGGGAGTCGTGAGTCACAGTGATGGAAGTCTGTGTCACGAGTTCGCGATTTGAGTCAAGTGCTGTTCGTGATTGCGACGTGTGTGCGTGCGGGTATGGTGTGGCCGGCGCCCTCAAGGTGGCAATGTGAATGAAGGGTTTTGCACATTCGCCTAGCTGCCTGCCTGCCTGCCTGCTTGCCTGCCTGCCTGCTTGCCTGCCTGCTTGCCTGCCTGCCTGGTTGCCTGGCTCCCTCCTTCGCTTGGCCATGTTGGAGCGGAAAATGCGCTGGAGGCATGCATGCAGGCACAATCGGGCGGGGGCGTTGGTTCGTATGCTATGATAGGGTTCAGAGGGATTGCTGTGCAATCACAATGGCACGCTCAGCAGCATGGACTCAGCACGCCGCTGCTGCGTGGTGACTCCGCGCACTTTGACTGTGACTGTGGCTGTGACTGTTGCCCCTCTCCGCTTTACAAGTACATCGACTTTTTGGTCGGGTGCCCATGTGGTTTCCTCCAGTCGGCAAAGCGGCTTATTTTGAATCGAATCGTCTCTTTTTGCTTGCTCCCACGACACGACACGTCCAAGTCTTTCGCTCTCGTTTGTCTGTCACACTCAAAAGCGAATCCCACTCACGTCCTGCAAGCTCACAAGGTACAGAGACAAAACGTCGAGCTCGACACGATAGCAGCGATGACTTCTCACGAATGGCGCGCTAGAGCGAGCTCGCCGGACGGCGGCAGCTCTACCTCTACCGCGAGCGCGACGGATACGCAAGGTTCGTGGGAACGTATCCAGCCAGAGATGAGCAGAAAGAGAGCGGCGGAAGAGGCTGCGGAGGATGTGAGGAGCATACATTCGAGCGAATTTGGTGCGCGAAGCGAATCGGGAGGCGACGGCGACGGCGACGGCGAGACTGGACGGAGCATGGCTGGAGAAAGTGTGCAGCTGATCCCACCTGTGGAGAGGATGGATCTCTCATCTGCGGAGGAGGCGCAAGCTGCTGCTGCTTCACGGCGATCCTCCGAGGGTTCGAATGGCGATCGCACGCTGGACGCCGCAGCAGAAGCAAGAAGCACACTCGAGAGCAGCAGCAGCAGCAGCAGCAGCAGCGCGGCGCAACCTGCCTCGATGATGGATCCTTCGCCTACGCCCCCACCCCCCAACGAAGCGACCGCAAGACGCATGGAAGAGATTCGAGATCAGCTCGTCAGTCTATTGACCAAGCATCAAGCTCCTCGTGCAGTGCTTCCCCCGTCGGGCATGGACGCGTCCACGCCGACTGGCGACAACGGCTCAAACCACACCTCGAGATCTGGCGCTTCCACGCCCACCCAATCCGGCATAGCGGCGGGACGCTACACTTCTTCCGAAGTTTTTGGCGGAGCAGCCATATCCATCGCGACTCAAAACAGCCAGCGAGGCCCATCAGCAACGCACGGAGCAGCGTGCGAAATGTGCGGAGAGAACCTCAGATCGTCCATCAGATGGGTGTGCTTGGACTGTCCTGGTGGAAAGTGGAACGCTTGCGATGAGTGCTTTGGAATGGTGGTGGATGAGAATCATCCTCACCATACGTTTGTCAAGGTGATGGGAGCCAAGGATGTCTGGAGACCTCAGCAGCAAACTCAATTGGGATCCAGAACGCACCGCAATGCTTCGTCAGTCAACGAGTATGCAGATCCAAAGACGATCTTTCATCTGGGTATCAGTTGCTCAGCTTGTCAGGGCGCTATCATAGGTGCCAGGTACAGGTGCGCTACTCCGGACGAGGCATGCAAAGGGGTCAATCTGTGCGAGAATTGCGAAGCTAGTCCTATCGCTCCACATCCACGCGACCATCCGTTGCTGAAGTACAAGCTTCCCATCGATTCGTGCAAGGAGGTAGACCTTCTAGACAGGACAGCACTGGACGGAGTCATTGCTGCTCTGCTGCAAAATGAAGAGAACGATCCGATGGAACGCAATAAAGTCAATCCTCTCGCTCTGCTTGCAGCACCTTCCAGGTTCACACCAGCAGGTCGGGATCCTGTCGAGCCCTCCATCAGCGACTCTTCTGCAGAATGGCAGGAAATTCCTCCTAGCGCCGCTCCGACACGTCAAGAGGCAGACCCTCGGCGAACACTTGTTTGGCAAGCGCAAATGATAGAAGATGGAGAGACACCGTGGGGAAGCTCGGTACAACCGGGCGCGATCTTTGCCAAGTCGTGGAAGGTGCAAATCCCGGACGAGTCACCAGCCTGGAGCAAGGGAGCACGTATAGCGCGTCAAAGTATGCCGACCCTTTCTCGACCCGACAGTCATACGCTTCGGACGGTATCGGACGCCACGATCTGGCCAGGCAGCGTGATAACCATTACGCTCTGGAATTTGAGAGCTCCAGAGCTTCCAGGCACATACGAAGAGAGCTGGAGATTGGTGGACAATACGCTGACGGGCAACAATTTCGGAGATCCTTTGATCGTGCGGATCCGAGTGCAGCCTTATGCGCAGACCGCGCAGCAAGAGGCGAAGCAGGTCGATGCGGAGATGACGGCTTCTGTGCATATCAAGTCTGAGCCGCCAGGAAATCGGCCTTGCGGACCTGCTCACAGGCCCATGAGCAAGTCCACGTATGGGCTAGCACCTTTTCAGGCCACGATTCTCACCTCCACCAGCAGGTGGGGTCCCAACGAGAATTACACCGATGCTTGGAAACCTCGCATGGTGCCTGAAGGAGCGACGATAGCGCACAGTTGGCAAATCAGAAACTCCTCCACTCGCTCTTGGCCCTTGATAGACGCCAAAGGTCCAACGAACAACATCCGACCAGACTCGTCCACCCTTGCCCACACGCTTTGGGGACGCACTCTGCTCTTGCTAAGGAAAAGCACCCGATCGGCTCTGTGTTGCGATACGGACGATGCGAGCTTCTCGATTCCTCAAAAGACGCTTTCGCCAGGTCAAGAAGCTTGCATCACCATTCGAGGATTGAAGCTTCCCGCCTTTCCCACCAGCGAGATGATGAGCACCGTATTGGTCGAAGAGACTTGGCAACTCGTCACCAGCGACGGCATGGAGATTGGCGAATCGCTGTTGATCAGTCTGTTCATGCGCAAAAACGAGGTGAAAGAGGGCCAAGGCAAGGGTCAAGGAAAGAACAAAGGCAAAGCAGCGCAGGTGGAGGGGGAGGACTTCGAGATGGACGGTCCGCATAGCCATTCTCTGCCGCCGCCGCCATCTGCTTGACCACAGAGCACCCCTTCAACTTTTGGTATTTTTTTTTTTGCGTGCTGGTGAGAACGTGCCGTACAGAGCGTAGCAGAGCTCGCCACGCTCCGCAAATCACAGATCCGTGCTCTCCTCTCACTGTACATACATTCCTTGCAAAGATGTGTAGCTATACGAGGTTCCTTGTCATTCCCTTCTCCAATCTCTTCCCATCTTACACCGCATTGTGGAGATCGTAGCCGCCACAAGATCTGATCAGGGTTCCCGTTCCTGCGCAATGCGAGCCTGATTTGCGCCGATGCGCTCGGGTCGTGCTGCGCGCGTACGCCAAGTTGAAACCTTGCGAAGCTCTGTCGCTCTGCTGCGTCGGCTCTCCTTTTAGCTCCTTTCGGAAATGCACACACACCCCACTCGTCGGAGCGTCATGTTGCGAAGCGCATGTAGCCTGCGCAGTCGACCCGATGCATCTGTGCGAAATTCTTTCCAGAGCTCCTCCGCCGACCTTGCAAAACCTTGCTTCGCCGCAATCACATCAGAAGCGCGTTCCTGCATCTCTCGCTCGCTCCAGCTCGCAGATCGCGTTCGACATGCTACTCATCCGATCCCAGCTCCGGCCAGTATGCGTCACATGTCTGCCTCTTCTTGCACGAAAGAAGCCATCGCAAGAAGCGCAGCGCCTCGCTTGGCCAAGATCGAATGGATGCTTCCTCATTCTCGCTCTATCCATCTTTCGACGCGAGGACCGACAAAGGGTAGATATGGTACTCTGGCCAGACTTGCGGAAGCTTTGGCAGCTGTAGACCTATCGACGAGGAGCGAGACGGAGAGGATCAGTATTTTGCACCCTCTTTTTCTCATTCCCTCTGCCGTTCTGGTCCAGACCCTAGCCCAAGCGCATACAATTCGAGTTTTCCCTCTGCTAGAAACTGAGAGTGAAAATTGACAAACTTACCCGGCAACCCAACACCAGCCCAATCCGGCAAAGAAAAAGACGATGGGCAGCCACGTGAGACCGAAAAAGCTGCGCCAAACCCACAGATTGAGCAGGTAGGGAACAGATGTGAGGCTGATTTGAAGCGCGTGAAATCGAGCGATTGGCTAGGCAGGCATTGGGAGAAGGGGAGGAGGGTGAGGGGGGGGGGGGGGGGAAATGTTTGCGTCAGCATGCGCCACGAATGCATTCTGATCCCATGCACCATTCTCTGCTCGATGGTGGCAAGGGCTTGGCATGGCTGTCAGTGAGCGCGTGTATGCGCTTCAATCCCAGCTTCTTGCCACTCTACGCCCGCGCCCGATGCCAAAGACTTGACAATGCACTCACATTCTCCCTCTCCAGCGCCAAGATTCCCAAAGAGCTCAAAGGGGGTGCGGCATAGCAGACCGCACAAAGCCTATTGAGCGGGACTCCACAGCCTGTCCTGTTCAAGTAATACTCTTGATCCAATCCCTCCTCCATATTGTCGTGGTCGCGTGCTTGCGAGTGGACGTCTGACCAGAGGAAATTTTGAGATGGAAGAGGAGATAGAGAAGGACGAGAAGAGGAGAGACGAGCTTCGGACCAACTATACTCCAGCGGCTGGGGAAAACGAGGAGAGAAGGATTGAGGTGCTGGATGGGGAGAGGGGAGAAAGGGATTGGCTTGGGAAGAGGCGAGCGCGTTGGGTTCGAAATTGGGTTTGGATGCAATGCGAGGGCTTGAGCTCGCGCTTGACTGCGGTGCGATGGATGATGCGGCAGATTGGGACGTTTGCGTTTGCGTTTGCGGTTGTGTTTGCGTTTGCGGAGAGGGATTGGATGCGAGAATAGTCATCTTCTTCTTCCTCCCTTTCGAGTCTTGAGTGTGACTTGCGTCGATTGGACCGCTTCTGATGCTCTGCAGACCGCTGTGCTGAATGTCCAGCAAGGCACAAGTCAGTGGGTGTACCCAACTGATTGTCAGTGTCGTAGAGCTGGCCAGTTGCCAAGGGAAGAGGTCAAGGGTCACGAATTACGAATTACGAATCACGAATGGAGGAAGCGGAGGTCGAGTGGTGCGTTGCGCTGTCGTGAGGAGCCAATGGGGATAGGTAAGCGAAGACTGGTCGCGCAGGTCAGCCCCGTGGTTGATCCCGTGCCGCTTGAGTGGCTTGGGTCAGTCACGAGTGGCGCGCTTATTCAAGATTCACGATTCAGGCAGGCAAAATCAAAAGTCGATGCGAGGCACCATCACGTGAGCACCAAAATGAGCGCAAGCCGCTCGCCGCGTGCTGGTTCGTAACTGCGTGCTGCTTGCGTATAATTTGAATCAATTCTGATTCGATTCTCCCATCTTTTGGGCCCACGACTCCACCGGACGCACTCGCTCCCCACCACATCTCGTCACACCGTAGCGCATACACTCGGCACCCTCTCGCGTTGATCAGCATAGCGTACAGGTGCCCCTACCCAGACAGCATACAAGATGAACGCAGCCAAAGCCTCTGCCGCCTTCGGGGGAGATGTAGAGGGGCAAGGCGGATCGCAGTCTGCTGGTGTAGCTTCTTTCTCCTCCAGCGGGACCCTAATGAAGTCCAGCACGAGCGCGAGCATGAACGGGTCGTCATCGCTCACATCGTCTGCTACTCCTACCAAAAGCGGTTACGCAGCCCGTCCAGCTCGTCAGCAGATCACGCAAGCCAAGCTGGACGCGATCCGTTTGGCCAACGATAAAGCATCTCAGAGCGGCTTGACGTACAATATCTGGTACAACAAGTACAGCGGTGGGGATCGGGAAGATACAATGTCGAACAAGATCAAGAGCGAGACGCGGGTGGATGTAGCTCGAGATAGCGGTTGGACGCGGGCAGACACAAAGGGGGCAGGTGGAGGATTTGTGTGCCTCTTCTTTGCGAGGGGTTATTGTCCATTGGGAAACAAGTGCGATTTCTATCATCGTCTACCCGAGGTCAAGGATCTGCCCGAACAAGGTCGAGATGTTTTTGGTAGGGAAAAGCACGGAGACTATAGGGACGACATGGGCGGCGTGGGCTCGCTGGAACGCGTCAATAGAACGCTTTACATTGGACGCATCGTGGAGGAGAACGACGCGTTTTCGAGAGGTGGCGGTCAAAGTGGCGCAGCGAACATGTCTCAGCAGAATTGGAGGGATGTGGGAAGGAATACGACGAGCTTGACCAGGGAACAAAGAGAAAAGAAGAGGGAAAAGGAGAGAAAGATGGGAATGAGCGGGACGGAAATGGTACTGAGAAGGCACTTTGGAGAGTTTGGAGAGATTCAGAGGGGTGAGTGGTGCGATTGTGCTTGCGTGCTCAAGTTCGATGCTTGAGCTCCACGAACATCCTCCTTTCCACGGATGTCCTCGCCTCGCAGTCAAAGTGCTGCACACGCGTTCTTGCGCCTTCGTGACCTACACTTTCGAATCTTCGGCTCAATTCGCAAAAGAGGCCATGTCCAACCAATCGCTGGACCACAACGAGGTTTTGAACGTGCGATGGGCCACGGATGATCCCAATCCAGGAGCTCAGAAGAGGGATCACAGAGAGAGGCAGACTTTGGGAAGCGAGAGGATGTGGGAAAAGATGAGCGAGGAGCAGAGAGATGCGCTGAGAGGGCTGCACAGGCTCGAAGGACCGGTCGAAGCAGAAGGCGATGTTGATGGGGCACAGCAAGAGGATGGTACGCAGATCAAAAGGCCAAGAATAGAAGAACACCCATCGACGGAGATGACGGACGAAGAGTATGAACAGCTGCTAAGGGAAAACGAAGCGGGATGGGCATCCATGGGCGGTGAGCCTGCGCAGAACGTTCCGGCGCCTCAGCTTCAAGCTGCTGCAACACAAGCACAACAGAGCAAATTCATCGACCTTGCCACCCTTGGAGATCTTCGAGGGCTCGTGAATCGCAGTCAAGCCAATGGCAAAGGTAGTGTGGTGGGCCATGGTGAAGGAAGGAAAGCCGAGCAGCTCAAACAAGCTACACCGGCACCAGGCGGCGCTAGCGCACTGGGAGGTTTGGCCAACTATGCGAGCGATAGCGAGGACGAGGGGCAGGAATAGCGATGTCTCTTACGAAGCCGGCCACACGGAAGAGCTGTATCAATAGGAACAAACTTCGAAATGCACTATATTGGCAAAGTCGGCCAGTCGACCAGATACGACTGATTGTCTTTTACGATGTCTGCGTCGCTATGCGATGCTAAACTTTCCCGCTCGAGCAGATTTTGGACTTGGAGCCTCGTCTCAAACTACCAAGAGATTCGCGAACAGATCGCATCAGCATTCAAGACTGGGTCTTGCATTCAGAGCGCTGGAAAGTCATGCGGAACCACAACGAGCGCCTATTGGGCTCAAAGGAACGAGGCAGAGGATCATGATGGTTATTCGTACGAGTCGAATGATGAGAAAGTGATTTACAATCAAGAAATCAAAGGAGACGCAGGTACCTCGGCATGCTACAAGAGCCGCGTCGAGAGCGAGGAGACTCTGATCGAATGGCTGGTCACGTCGACGGAAACGCTGCTTATTGGTGCCGCTTGGAACGTGCGCGTTCAGCCCCAAAGGTTGGTCGCTCGCATATGAGCATTGTAGCGTTCTCCCTTGACTCCAATATCGGCGCTGCAGAGCATTGCGGAGGATAGGACATGGTCAGCACAAGGAAGAGGGACGTATAGCTCGGTAAGAACTTTCCATTGGGGCCCCTTTGACGAAGCAAACTCACAGCAACTTTCGAATCTCTTTGCTCTGCTGAGCATCCAATTCGAATTCGGGCTTTGCGCTATCGAAGTTCTCCTTGATCCTTTGCAACTTGCTGGTCGCGGGCAGAGGAACAATGAGACGTTTTTGAGGCGATTGAGCGATCAGCCAAGAGAGGGATTGCTGCGCTGCTGTAGCTGGAGGATTGTGCTTGGATCCGTATTCAGCCAGCGCTTCTCCCAGCTTTACGTTGCCCGCAAAGTTCTACAAAGTGGCGAGATGAGCGAGAGGAAAGAGGTGAGCAACGAGCGTAAAAGTGGGGGGGGGAGGGAAAGTTTATCGGCGCTGATCAGGCATTTTGAAGCTTACCTCTTCGCTGAAGCGATCTTGATGGAGTCTGATATCGCCCTCTGGAAGATCCGCTCGACTCTTGAGCTGACCGCTGAGCATTCCCTTTCCAGTGGGACTGTAAGCTATCAAGGGAATCTCTAGTTCTTCCACAGCTTTCAGCACGCCATTATCCTCCACCGCCGTCTCCCACAAGCTGTACTCGTCCTCGATCGACGCGACCGGCGCAACCTTGGCCGCTCGTCGAAGAGAATCGGCGCCCATTTCCGATACGCCAATGTACTTGAACAGGCCCTCTCCCTTTAGCTTGGACAAGTTCTTCATCTGATCCTCGATCGACACGTGCGGGTCCACCCTGGCCAGCTCGTAGATGTCAGGCACATCGCCTCCCAGCTCTTCCTTGATCTTGATCAGGTCTCTTCGAACATTATCCTCCTTCGCATCCGTTCTGATACCCGCAAAACCTTTTGCTACATATTCCTCCATGACGAACCCGCCCTTGATGCTCAGCACCACCTTTTCTCTGAGCTGCGGATACTCTGCGAAAAAGTTCTTGATGAGACGAAGATTGGCCCAAGCGTCGTTGGGTGGACCGTAAAAGGCTCCACCGTTGAGCAAGAGCTTGTGAGGAGATGCGGCTTCTACCGCCGCTTTGATCACCTGCAGAATATCACCCGACGTCTCTGGAGCGGCTTTCCACGTGAAATGCATCGTCCCAAAGGCGATCTGAGCGATTCGAATGTGCTTGGCATCTCCGCCGAGAGACACGCCTGGGATGGAAGAGGACATGATGGGGTATGTTGGCGCTCGTAGAGATGACGAGTGGGGAAGATGTTGGTGTTGCGATGCGAGTATGCACAAGGGAGCACGCTCAGGACAAGTGTGAATGTTGGATGGTATGCGTTGCTGAGTTGAGGAAGAGGATGAGGGATGGCGAACATCGAGATGATGGAGGGATAATTGGGAATGCGCTCCATTTATAATCCCCGCCCCGAAGTCGCAAGTCGTGGATGCTGGATGCTTTGCTTCGCACCACTTCAAGTGGAGGCTACTTTACTGCATCCCACCTGCGCAACCAACTATCCCCCCGTACAAGCCACCACTACCAGCTCACACCGTCGTGCACACGCACTTGCACAGCGCGTGTACGTGCATGACCACCGCTCATGACTCAGGCTGACTCTTCTAGCTCACACCACTCGTGACTCTGCTCAAGCCCATCAGGCAATTGTGTCATCTCACGCGCACGCGCCATCGCAGCCGCATCCGCACACGTGATTACTGTATGCTCAGCAGTTGAGTCACATCACATCACATCACATCACGTGTGTGCTGACTCGTAGTGGATAGATGAGCAGCCGGATTCATGAGTCACAAATCAAGAGCATTCGAATGGCGAGTGAAGCAAGCCACTCAGTCACGACTCACGATCGAATCTCTCGACTCCGAAGTCACGACAAGCAGGTATATGTAGTCACCATGCAGTCATCGTCACTCAGTACTCAAAACTGTTGCTGCTGTTGTGTCACATCACGCGTAATCATCACCGCATCACAGGCGCACGGCGGCGCGGCGCGGCGCGGCGGGCGGGAGGATCGAGATGACATCACGTGACTGTCATCCCTGCGCTGCAAAGCCATAAGCACGCGTTCGACGCTCCTCATCACACGCAGAGCCGGCGGACACGATCAAGCACAAGAGTCACAAGTGAGTTCAGTCGTGAGTCACGAGTGTTGCTTTGCACGCTCTAGGGTCACTCTACTCTTTAGGAACACATATCCACGATTCATATTCAAACATTCGGAGCGCAAAGCTCCAACCGTATCTTTAAGCGCGCGCGCGCTTGTCAAACGCGCCCATTCGTTCAAACAGCTTTCAAAACTTTCCAGCAAAGCTCGCCGATGTCCACTCCATCCTCCGCCATGCAAAGCTTAATTGACGACTTCGCAAGCAAACTTGTCTGGCATGCAGCGTACGAGCGTCATTGTCTCGAAAATGTCTGACTTGCAAGCTGATGATCGAGCTCTGACCACCTCAGCTGACAATTCACCTCGTCGAATGAAGACGAGTTCGTGACGCTCGATCGCGGTGCGTGGATAGGGCTGACGCGCGCAATTACCTTGCAAAACCTCGGTGATAGGGGAAACTAACAGCGAGCGCGACACTCGAGTGAAGTAAGCGCGAGGTACATT
>NW_020290127.1:18528-37544 GCF_003144195.1 Ceraceosorus guamensis | reverse complement strand
CTCTCCTCGGCGATCACCGTCGATGCTCTCTTGCTGCTGCTGCTGCTGCTGCGCCCACCGCGCCATGGCCAGTGCGCCCTGCTGATGCGGATGCAGCTGCCACTTGTGCTTCACCTGCAGCGCCTCCACCCACTGCGCATCTTTCGGCGACTGGGGATGCGTGCAGTACAGGATGGCCTGTGCAGGTGCGATGAGTTGATGTCGAAGGGATGCGTCGGCGTCGAGGTCGAGGTCGAGGTCGAGGTCGAGGTTTTGATCGAGAAAGAGGGACGCCGACGCCGAGAGCCCAAAGGGCAAAGTGATGGAAAAAAGGCGTGGATGGGCGGTTGGGAGTAGATGGCCATGCACCAAGCGATTCGACTCCTCCAACTGCTCCACCAGCGGTGCGTAGTCACGAGTGTTGAGCCAGATGAGCGACGATGCGCGAACCCTGAGACCACGTGACCTCGATGGGGGGGTTGTGGGTGTGAGTCAGAGTGTGGGTGTAGCCAGAGGAGAGGGAGATGGGCTGCGCGCAGAGATAAGCCGTGGCATGGCGCAGTGTGGATGGGTGAGAGCTCGCTTTTGGATGAGGCGCAACAGCTCCACATCCTCTGCCTCTCGACCTTTGGAGCAGCACCGAAATGAGGCAGCCTGGCGCCAGGCGAGCGAATGGCCAGCGGGTCGTACATTTAGATTGCTGAGCGGCGGCCGCGGTGAGTGGTTGGTGAGTGGGAGATGTTGGAGCTGGTGGAGTGGGGCGAGCGAGCTGTTGAATGCGCATGCGCACTCGCTGCGAGATTGGGTGGGGGTGTGGGTGGCATGGAAGTGGATGCGCGCGTCAGAGGGTCACATCGAGCGAAAGGCGTGAGTCTGATGAGTCACACAGTCACGACTCGTGACTATTCGTGATTCGTGATTCACGTGATTGCATGCAGACAGAGCGAGCGCACGCCATGCCCTCTTGCAGCACGGCAGTTTGAGTACGCGCTCGCGCTTGCGCTTGCGCTGCACCGCACTCACTCCGCCGCGCCGCTCAACCAACACTCACGACTCCTGCATGCATGACTCCAACTAACACACGCGCGCGCGCGGCCACACACGCGTCGACGCGTAAATTAAATTGGTCAAGTGAAATCACGCACGCGAGCGGGAATGCGCGCATCACTCTGACTTTTGCTTTTGACTTGGATTGCCGCGCATCGATTCATTGCCGCGCGCGCGCGTGAGATGGCGTCGCAGTCGCAGCGATCAAGTCGCGATTCGAATTGCATGGGTGATTTGTCTGCTGCTTGCTCATGCGTTTGGTTGCGCGTGTGTTGTGTGTGCGTCTGTCTGTCTGTGACTTGTCGCTCGCTGCTGCTGCTGCACGGCGGGCGGTGGAGTTGCGCGTGGGAGTGCGAGTGGGTGATGATTCAGTCAGTCACAGCAGTCAGAGTCACACTCTCACTCGCACTCACAACCGCACTCACACTCACAATCGCACACGCACTCACACTCACACTCACACTCACACTCACGAGTCTCACGCAGTCACCGTCTCACGCAACACCCTCATCCCCGTCGTCATTCCCATCGTCATCCCCCACGTCCAGCCACCAGCATTCACATTCACATTCACATTCACCTCCTCGATGACACAACATCCATCCACAACAGCCAGCGTGCCATCGCGCACACCATGACGCCACACGCTCTCCCTTTCCCAGCTCCAGCAGCAGCAGCAGCGGCGGCGGCGGCGGCAGGCGGAGCAGCAGCAGAGATGCGCCTAGAGGCAACGCCTGCCCTGCTGACCACGCTGTGCGAAGAGAGGCAGATGCGCCAGAGAGAGATCAGGCAAGCGTGCGCAGGTCGCAAGAGCAACATCATCACTTTTCCAATGGCGGCGGCGGCGGCGGCGGCGGCCAGTGTCAATAATGCGACTGCGAGTGCGAGTGCGGGAGTGGGAGTGGGAGCTGAGGAGAGGGCAGCTCATACGCTTTGCAGGCTCTTGGCCAGCGTGTTTGTGGTGCCGCTGTGCGATTGGAAGAGCCAGTCGCCTGGTGAGTCGGTCGACTGTGGGGGGATGGCGGCGATATCATGGCTAATGCTGGCTGATGCAGTGCACGCACTCACACCCACACACCCACCCACTCGCTCCCGCAGCCAGCATCGTGCGTGGCAATAATGATCACGATGCGCATGCTGGGCAGCAATCACCCAATGCTGCTGCTGATGCTGCTCCTCCTGCTGATGCAGTGATGGATGTGCTGGGAGCGCTGCGACTAATCGGTCATCAGCTGCATCTCCATCCTCTGCTGCTCAGACACCGCTTCAACTCCAAGCGCATACAGTCAGCAGCATCTGATGCTGATGCTGATGCTGATGCTGGTGCTGGTGTGGCTGCGGCTGCGGCTGCGGCTGCGGCTGTCGATGATCGAGCGACGGCACAGCAGGCATCGATATCCCCATCCACACTGGATGCGTCCATGGACAGCACATCATTCGCAACTTGGCTCTCACCTCGACTCATGTGCGCAGCTGCCTTGCTCTCCGTGCGCTTCCCAGGGGATGCCGCGGCGGTCAAGGTTCGCCACGCCATGCTGGATCTGCTCCTTCGCATGGCCCGCTTGCAGTGCCACAACTCGCCTGCCAGTCACCACGCCAGGTTCTGCTTGCTCGACTGTCTCAAGGCGGCCATCGATGGTGAGTTCGAGTCGAGTCGATTAGATGCGTC
This sequence comes from Ceraceosorus guamensis, assembly GCF_003144195.1. Classification (NCBI taxonomy): domain Eukaryota; kingdom Fungi; phylum Basidiomycota; class Exobasidiomycetes; order Ceraceosorales; family Ceraceosoraceae; genus Ceraceosorus; species Ceraceosorus guamensis. The sequence continues at coordinate 34,849 of NW_020290127.1, read as the reverse complement.
GGCAAGATCATCGATCGAAGCGCCCTTCATCCCCTTTCGACTGACGAGGATCGCTTTCGCGCACAATTAGTCTTTGCGTCGGCCAGGTGCGCTCCCTTTGATGCGCGCGAACCGCCAGATGCCAGCCTGCTGCTGCCTCCTCAGGACCAAGCGGCAGGCGCGTTGCAAGCCGCAGCACGGCCGGCAGCTGAGAATGGCGACGAGGTGCTGCTTCGCTTCTTTGTGCAACCCATGACGGATCAGTGTCGACCTGCGAACGCTTTGTTGACAACCTTGGGCGATGGCATTGTGCGGACAGTGAGTGCGGTCGTGCGGTCGTGCGGTCGCGCAATTTGCCTACGCTCTTTGCCCACTCCTCTCCCTCTCCCCCTCTGCGCGCGCAACCCAGTGGGGACCAGACGATCGGTCTCCCTTTTCGCGGGCCATTCCCCGCTCTGCCGCAAGCGATGTCGGTCACGCCCTCTTGTCCGTCACCACGCAGACCATCACAAGGCTTGCGCGAGCTTTTCCAGATCTGATGACCGACTTGAGCTTCACTGCGACATCGCTGCTCCTCAGCGCCAGCAGTTCACATCAGCGCGACGCCGAAGTCTTCTGCACAGCGGTCGAGCCTACACGTGCCGTGAACGTGCTGGTTGCGAGGCTGCAGGCCATTCAGCATGCCCTGGCATTGCGCGCCGTGCTTCCTCCAACGCACACAGCTCGGCTGGTAGCTTTGCTATCGCCGCACGTCGTCAGTCTCCTCCTCTCACCCGCAACTTTAACCATCGAAGAGAATGCGCGGGAAGCAGCCTCCTTTGCTCCTCTCTACGCCTTGCGAGAGTGCTTGCGCGTCTTGCGCCGGGAGACGATGCGAGAGGATGCCAGCGTCGAGATGCAGCAAGCCGTGCGACAGTCGCTGAGCGACCTCACAATTCGCATCGCATCCACCCTGCTATCCAGCGATGACCAGGAGGAGGAGGAGGTCGACGTTGGCGGGGCAAGTCTCAACCCGCAAGACAAGCAGGTGCTGGATGCGCGCGCCGTTCGAAAGGTCAGTCGAGCCAATCGTGCTGAAAATGGCCGATCTCTCTAACATCAAGCGTTCCCACCTACCCCACAGCTGTGCCTGTTCGACGCCCTTGTAGCCTTGCTCGCCACCAGCACCCAGAGCTCTCCACTTTCAGCAACGGAAAGAAGGCGGCTGCGAGAGCAAGCATGCGCTAATCCGCACCTCGCCGAGTCGAACGAGGATCGCCCAGCGACACTGTCCTTGGCTAACCTGATCACGGACTCGGATCGTCACGCGTTGGACAGCCTCTTGACGGAGCATGCGCGAGCTGCGCAAGGCAAGCGAGGTGCGCACCACCAGAGAACACCACCGTCGTTCAAGAAGCGCGCTCTTGCCACCGGTTCTGCGGCTACTGCGTGCGAAGGACGTGCGCATGGATGTCGTCAAGCTACTCGGGACGATGTCGACGAGCTGCTGCCTGCCGGTACGAGCTCTAGTCAGGGCCATCCCGGCGGGCTCGCGCGATTCGGGCCAAGTGACTGGAAGCGCCTTGCGGCTTTAAAGTGTCTAGGCGCCGAAAGCCTAAAGAGACACCAAGAACGCTTGTGGTGCCCTCGTTGTCAGGACGACACATCGCTGCCTGACAGCGATATTACCCGGGACGTTTCTGCCTCTGACTCTGACGCCTCCTTCAGAGTCATTGGCGTCGCGCTCACCACATCTGCCCCCTCGACTTACAACGCGGCATCTGCCTTGTGCGCTCTGCGCAGCGTCATCATTCATTCTGATGGGACAAAGCTGATCGAGTATGCCGACGGGTCCTTTGACGTATGGCTAATGCTAGTCAGTAGACATCTCTGTGACGACCAACGATCCGCTCGCATTCAAGCCGGGTGAGTTGCCAAGGCGGGTGTTGCACATCTCGGTACCGAGCTTAGCATGATGGTGTGCTTCTTTCTGCTGCAGAAAACTTGCCGCCACACTGATCGGCTTCTTTTGCAAAGAGATGACGAGCCTCGATAGTCTGCTCAAATGGGTCAGACACATCCTCGGCATCCTCATCCAGGCTGCCGACACACCAGCAGACAAGCCAAACGCCAGCAAGGCGGTAGAGTCTGCCATTCTGGCGCTTGGTCGTGCAGCGCGGTGAGAGCTCTTGTGGCAGGGGGGGATCCTGCGAGCAGACGTGCTAATTTGCGTCATTCTGCTCGCAGCGTTGCCCGAGACGAGGTGCTGCACCGCATCTTGTTGAGCTTGGTCCAGCACCTCAATGCTCCGGAACCCCTTCGATCGCTCGTTTACCTGCAAGTCAGTACGTACGTCGCCATTGTCGAGTCTGATCACATTTCTCACTTTCTTTGGACCCTTCTGCTCAGATCACCGAGCTGGCACTTCACAACAACGTGACTACGTACCAGCTACTAAGTCCAGCTATGGGCGCCATCAGTGCTCACGTTGTGCAGCGCATGTTTACAGCACCAACGCTGCTCGAAGAGCTTCTCGCTCTGCTCAATCAGCAACTGGGCAAGTTTATACATGCAACGCTTCCCCACACGCTACCTCTTGCCATCCAAAAGGGCAACGATCGCCTCTTGGCCGGCCTCGCAGCTGCGATCAAGCAATCCGAACGCGAAATGTGTTTCGAGCATGCTGGCGCAGCTCTCAAGCACTTTTTGCTCCTACCCGCTCCTGCTCGCGACGAAGCCATTCAGCGTTTCGTCATCATCATCCGCGGCGCGACAGACAAGGCGACGCTCGAGAACAGCACGCGCCTGCTATTGAAGAGCTTCAAACCTCAATTGCTGGGCCACTTGGTCATTCACCTTGGAGACGAAGCCTGCAGGCAAGCGGCAATCGAGGGACTCTCGTATCTAGAACGCTCACGAAGCAAGAGCGAGAGCACCTCCGCAAGCGCACGCGATGCTTCAGCTGCGCTTTCGACTTTTTTGCGCGACGACATTTTGGAAATTTTGGCGTGGCTAAACGACGAGCTTGCAGGCGCGCACGGAAAGACGACGCTGGCTCAAAAGATCAGGACTGCGCGCAGCATAGGTGCGCTGGTAGATGCTGTGGGCCAGTCCATCGCGTCCGTCACTCCTCAGATCATGGCGACGCTCAATTCGTCGATGCAGCTGGACGAACTGGTGCTGCCCACGCTGCTCTCGTGGCAAGCCTTCATCACCAAGATGCGCTTCGAAGACGTTGCGCCCTTTGTCGGACAGACCGGCGCGTCTCTAGTCGCAGCATGGCCGCGATTCGGCGCTGCGGAAAAGGAAGTAGCTGGGAGCTTGTTGAGATACATTGTCATCGACAGTGGCGCCGAATTTGCGTCGTACCTCGAGAGCGACTTTCCCAACCTTGATACGCTGGAAGAAGAGCTGCCTGACCTCAGCAGTGCTGTGCGTCAACGCCAGCGCAGCGCACCCGGCCTGCGCATCGGCAGGGTGCTGGAGCGAGCTGCAAGCGAAAACGCTAGCGTCTCCTCTCAGGGTCTCCAAGAGCTGAAGCGCTTCTTGACCCGCGAGACGGACTATGTCCGCACCATCACCAGCGGCAACATGTTTGACCCCGTCGTCGGCAGATTGGTCGACGTGCTTTTCAGCGCGGCTTCGAAAGCTACGGAAGGTCAAGCTGACGTGCAAGATGTATGCTTTGAGAGTTTGGGCATTCTAGGAGCAGTGGATCCCGATCGTTTCGAACTGCCAAGTCACGAGGACACCTACATTGTCTTGCGCAATTTCGAAGATCGAGACGAGAGCATCGATTTTTGCGTCCACCTCATTCAGCGTACCCTCGTTGGGGCCTTTCGCGCCTCGGAGGATACTCGACATCAGGCGGCTCTCGCGTATGCTATACAGGAGCTCCTCAAATTCTGCGGATTCACACCTGCGCTGCTGGCCACATCGAGCTCCAAGCCCGTGGCCTTGCGTGTTCGTCAGCGCTGGAACGAAATGTCTAGCGAGACTTTGGAGGCGGTCGGTCCTCTGCTCAGCTCCAAGTACACGGCGCAGATGGGCGAGCCCACTCGACGGGAGCGTCCCGTCTACCTCAATTCGTCGAGCTTCCGCGATTGGATCCAGACGCTGGCCAATGAGCTCATCTTGGATGCCCAGGGCATCGAAGCCAGCAGCATCTTCACGATTTTGCGCTCCGTCATCAAGGACCACGACTTGTCCATCGCGCGTCACATTTTGCCGCACTTGGTGCTGCACACGCTCATCTCCGGAACGGAGGAGCAGCGACAGTACATTCATGCAGAGATCTGCTCCATCCTCGAGGACCAAGTGACGCCGAGGACGGAAATGGATAGCGAACGGCGTCTGTTATCGGCCCAGGTCATCTTCGGACTGCTCGACCACATCAGCTTGTGGACGCGACGCAGAAACGAGACGAGAAAGTACGCCAAACCGCGCGAAGCCGTGCCAGACAATGCGGTCAATCACGTTTCCACAGTGATTGGCTGCATTTCGGTCGAGCTCATGGCACGAGCGGCTCTGCAGTGCAAAGCGTATGCGCGCTCTCTACTGAACTTTGAGCGCCGCGTGCGGGATCTGAAAGCCAGCGGCACCAAGGAGCTCGACCTGCAAAATTACTACGAGGACATGCACTTCATCTACTCGAATCTCGAGGAGCCAGATGGCATGGAAGGCATCTCTACGAGCGTCCTGGCCCCATCGCTGGAGCATCAAATCAGAGAACACGAGAGCTTGGGTCGTTGGACGTCTGCTCAAAGCTGTTGGGAGGTGAAGCTGCAAGCTCATCCGAGCGAGCCGGATCTGCACGTTGGGCTGCTTCGCTGCTTGCGCAACCTCGGACACTACGACACCATGCGGACACACATTCGCGGAGTACTCAGCGCCCATCCCGAGTGGCGTTCCATGCTGGCATCGTACGAAGTGGAGGGCGCTTGCATATTGGCTGACTGGGATGCGGTCCGCTCCGCGCTGGCTCTCGAAACGCACCAAAGCGATGCGCATGCCATGGCTCGCATCGCGCTCGCCATGCATGACCAGGATCCAGAAGCCATGCACCAGGCTATGCGCGAAGCGCGGCGTCTTGTCGGACGTCCGATCATCGCAGCAGGTGTAGGATCGTACGCTCGTGCATATGACTCGGTATCGCAACTGCACATGATTCACGAGCTGTTCCTCATCCAACAGCAGGACGAGAAGAACGTGCTATCTACAGCTACAGCAACCCAACGCGGCCAACGCGAGCAAAATCAGCACGCCTTTTCGGCTCACATGCTGCAGCGCCTCAACGCCACCTTGCCATCTTTCCGCACTCGCGAACCTCTGCTGAGCTTGCGACGATCGGCTTTTGCGACCCGTGCGATCGTCGACCCTGTGTCCAGCGCGCTGATTGGGCAAGCTTGGATTCAGACGGCCAAAAACGCGCGACACGCAGGACACGACCAGACGGCTTACAGCGCCGTCTTGCAAGCTACGCAGCGCAACGTGCCGCTCGCATTTGTTCAGCGCGCCAAGCTGCTAGCGCTGGATGACAAGAAGCAGACGGCCGTGCAGGAGCTTACGAGCGCTCTGGCAGCGGTTTCCGACTTGAGTGCAAACGCGACTCGCACGCGCTCGCGCTCGCAGCAAGAAGACAGTGTGCTGGGCGACCCTACCGATCCGAGCGGTCCCGACAGAAAGTCGCTCGCTCGAGCACATCTTTTGCGCGCAAGACTGATCGAAGAGACTGGCAGATACTCGCCGAATGAGGTCATCGAATCGTACAAGCGAATTGCCGAGGTGGAGAGCGCATACGAAAAAATGTGGTACTGCCTTGGACGCTACTACGACACCAACCGGGACAATCTGGTCAACGATCTCTGGTGCGATTATTACGTCTGTCGGTACTACATGAAGTCGGCGCAGAGTGGCACCAAGTACTTTTACCGTACAGTGCCTCGCATGATGACCATCTGGCTCGATGTCGGCGACGATCCGGTTCTGATCAAAGCTGCCGGCAAGCAATTGTGAGTCGTGTCGTCAGACGCTGAACGTGAAGAAAGATTGAGCTGACGCTGTCTTTCACTGCGTCACTGTGCAGTACCAAGAGTACAGATCCCGAGATCTACCACAAGACGGACACCTTTGAAAAGATTTCGTCGGAGCTGCGCAAGGCGAGCTCACGCCTTCAACGCTACCAGATCCTCGCGGTGCTTCCGCAACTGCTGTCCCGCGTCGTGCACAAGCATCCCAGCGTCTGGGGCACTCTGAGCGAGATCATCTTGGCAGCGGTAGACGTTTTTCCCCATCAATCGCTGTGGGCGATGATGGCTGGCTTTCAGTCAAAGGATCCCGAACGCAAGAAGCGTTTCATGGATCTGGTGAAGAAGCTCAAGGTACGATTTGGTAGCTCTCGTCGTACCATCGTGATTTGACGTGTGCTGACACACCTTCGTCGTGCTCCCCCTTTTCTCACATCACAGAGCGGCGTGGGTGCGAGAGCAAAACGCATCAGCGCCATCGTAGAGGCTTCACAGAAGATGGGCAAGGAGCTGCTCTTCCTAGCGGACGCGCCTGTCAAGTCCAAAGAGACGCAGCTCAATCTTCCTTTGCAGTTTCCCAAGCTGCAGGCTTTGGCTGACAGCGGCTTGATACTGCCGTTGCAGTCATCGGTGGTGGTAAGCTTGCCAGGCAATGGTCAGATTCCTACAGACTACGATCCCTTTGGAAGCCCCAACGGTCTTCCTCGTCTCAGTGGTGAGTCGAGATCACCACGTCTACAGCACAAGCTGGGGACTCTGCCTGACTTGGCTTTCTTTCATCGCGCCGCAGGCTTCGATGCGACGATCGATATCATGCCTTCGTTGCAGAAACCGCGCAAGGTGATCATGCTGGGCAGCGACGGCAAGCGCTACCCATTCTTGTGCAAACCCAAGGATGATCTTCGCAAGGATGCTCGTCTGATGGAGTTTGATTCGATGATCAACAAGCTGCTTCAGGCAGATTCGCAAGCGCGTCGGCGGAGATTACGTGAGAATAGTGCATTTTACAGGTACCGCTTTGGCGAGCGAAGCTCATCTTCACAACCTTCTCTATGTGCTCCGTCAGATATTCGCACTTACTCTGTGATTACGCTCAACGAAGAATGTGGGCTCATCGAGTGGGTGCCAAACACCATTGGTTTGCGTCACATCCTGCAGAAAAATTACGCCCGTCGAGATATTCCGCTTTACGTGCGTGCCGTCCGGATCGCTCATCCACTTGCAGGGTACTCAGACTCATGGAGCCGATTCCTTCTGCACGGCAACAGACGCACGACCTCAAAGTCTTGCTCGACGAAGCACGAAACAAGCCACGTAAAGCTGCGGACATCTTCGAAAAGCAGGTCTTGTCTCGGTGAGACAATTAGGAGCGCTGGTCGGATTCTGACGACGCGTGCTGACCGAAACGTTCGTTGACCTCTTTGCATCACCAAAGCTATCCATCCGTATTCCACGAGTGGTTCATTGCGACTTTTCCCGAGCCCTCCGCTTGGCTCAAAGCGCGTTCGGCTTACGCTCACACGCTCGCAGTCATGTCCATGGTCGGCTACGTGCTTGGGTTCGTGCGACGGATGTTCGTGCATTTGATTTTCCGATCTGACCTGTCATTTCGTTCTTCGTGTCCAGACTTGGTGACCGACACGGCGAGAATATACTATTCGACGCAAGCAACGGCGACACTGTCCACGTGGACCTCAATTGTCTTTTCGAAAAGGTGCGTTCGTCCTGTGCCAAGATTCGCGGGAGCTACAGTCCTGAATGATAGTTGCGCCCCCCTCGCAGGGCCTCTCGTTCGAGATCAAAGAAGTCGTGCCCTTTCGATTGACTCACAACATGGTGGATGCGCTGGGTGTGACCGGCGTCGAAGGTCAGTTTGCCCTTCTTGATTGCGAAGAAAAGCGATACTGATTCTCGACGCTTGCGACCGCGTCTTTAGGAGTCTTTCGTCGCGCGGCCGAAATTTCCATGCGGATCCTGCGAGACAACAGAGACTCGCTGATGAGCGTGCTCGAGGCCATGATCCACGATCCGCTCGTAGAGTGGGCTGTTGACAGCGCCCCCAAAAGCAAGGTGCGCTGCGCGTCCCTATGCGACAAAATCTGTGGCTCTGACTCAATGTATCGGAATCTCATGCACCTCTGTTCGCATACACAGGCTGGTCAAGATCCGCGCCTTGCGGCAGCTCGCAAGGCCCTGAGTCCAGTGCAGTCCAAGTTGGACGGCCTCCTTCGCTCTCACGACAGGTGGACCGGCCCTCACTCCGTCAACAATGCCGTCGACACGCTGATTCGAGACGCGACTAGCTCGCAGCTGCTTGCTTCCATGTGTGAGTTGCGATGCTAATCCTCGGGCCGTAGTCTCCTGCCGAAGCGTTTTTCTCACTCACGTTGAATGTTTGCGATCCTAGATGTTGGGTGGGCCAGCGTGAGTAGCCTCAAAATCACTACTTTTGTCGAAACGATGGCTAACTCGACATGTCCGCCTCCCTCCAGTACCTTTGATCTCCACAACTTCGGCCTTCAGGTCATCACACTTCAAATAGCGACGCGACGCGCCTCGCCTCGCCTCCATTGCCAGACTACCATGTGCACACTCACCTGCGAGGCTCGCCATCTGCAATGTGATGACGTCCATCCCGTGTATCTGCGAAGGCGAGCACGATTCGTCCAGTGTACGCCTCAATCCGCTTGCACTGTGACTTTGCGAGTGCTGCTGGGGGTCAGCCCAGCTTTTCAAGACTCTTTGAGACTGCCTGCAGCTCGGTCTGTGGGGTTCAATGTACTCAGAATCAACGAACATGTTCTCGTGCATCGGGTGCGCTTCAATTTGACGACGTCGTGACGGGTCAAGTGGTCGTCACAGCAGCTGGCGCCGCACTTTCCACGCACCCAAATTTTGCACATCTCGGAAGGACAATCTTTGCAGCCTTGCTGGTCACAGATGCAACTCATCCTTTGGATGCCATGCCAGACATCCTCTTCATCTGGATCTCAAAGTCATGTCATCAAAGATGCTGACTCGTCTCAAGGCTGCATTTGTCGGCATCATTGCAGACAATGATGAGCAATCCATCAAGGAAGTTCTGCGTCCTCTCCTGGGCAACGCCGTGGACACTAGTCCCAACATCACGGTCAACGTTGTGTATGCGCGCATTTTTGGGATCCATTGCCTAGATCACCAATTGGCCTGGGCAGAGGCGCATGAGGACTTGACCAGATGGGCCAGCGCTAGAGCTGGTGTGTGGGTCTTGAAGGCAGCCATCAGCAAGTACGGGCAAGGTGCCAGGTCTCGGCTAGTCTATGTTGGCCTGACTACAGACACAGCAATGGGCAGAGCGCATGCAGACTGCGCAAGTACGGGCAAGGTGCCAGGTCTCAGCTAGTCTATGTTGGCCTGACTACAGACACAGCAATGGGCAGAGCGCATGCAGACTGCGCTAGAGTGAGTGCGCAATGGTGATCACGCTATTGATAGTGGGGGGAAGTTGGATGCATTGAAGGCCCCCTGCGACCAGGCGGACGCATACATGAGCGGCGCGCGCACAACGGTAGAAAATGGCAATTGAGCCACTCTTGCTGACCATTTTTTATTTTGTTTTGGCGCAACTACAGGCTTGCGACCCCGCCCAGCCCCAGTCATATTTAAAATTCCTCTTGCAGGCCAAAAAGGTTCGTGCGGTGGACACGCAAGTCATCAACCTCTTTGTGCTCCCTAAACACCTCAGCTCGGAGGAATTGCACACCCTGGAGCACATGGTCATCAAGACCTACGGGGTGATGCGGCTTGCAAACACCTCGCCTGGGTCTGCAGCCACTCGAAGACTAGAAGCTGGCCAACGTCCAGATTGGATGGGTGCTGATCTGTTGCTCTTGGAAGAGATGGACTTTGCCTCTTGGGACATGCCCAGTGGCTTGCATGTCCTCTCACCAGTGTCCACGGATCCAGCCCTCCTTCTGACACTGACTAGGACGCAAATCAGCATCCAAGTTGGGGCTGAAATGGTCACCAAGTCGCTCATGTGGCTAGCTGATCTGGGCCTTCATCACGTCACGTTGCGGGTGGAGTCACTGCAATTGGCCAGCGTTGAAGACTTGGGAGAGTGGCTTGCAGAAGCACTAAGATATCGGACAGCCATTCACATCGTTGGAGGGGAGGACTTTGCCAACTTTAGACGCTTCATCACCGCAGCTGGCTGCACCCTTTGCACCCACGCAAGTTTTGCACATCTAGGCAGAACAATCTCTGCAGCCTTGCCAGTCGGGTATGCAACGCATCCCTTGAATGCTGTGCCAGACATTCTCTTTGTCTGTGGTCTGTGCACCTGGCCAGTCTCAATTGTCACTAGTCTTTCCCTCTTGGTACCCATTGGGCACTTGCCCACAAAGATGGAGCACCAAGAGGTAATTGCTTGAATGTTTGCAGCTGCTGCGCATCTTGTTGTAGCAGATTCTGCACTTGCCTTTCAGCACAAGAACTTGACCCTTCCCTTTGTCCTGCGCTGTGCGCTCGATGGTCCTGCTGGTCAGAATATCAATGGCCGCTTACAGTTCCACTTCAATGACAACGGCACCAGCAGTCTGGATGCTAGTCAAGATTTAAATCAGTCTTACAAACTTGGCCTAATAGTCGACTTTCAGGCAGCAGCTCAAACGACCCTCTGAAGCATTGTGGTACAAGATGAGCAACGCTTTTGCTGCTTGACCGCTTCATTTTGACCCAACCAACCTTGCAGCAGTGTCTTGTCTGCAAATCTGTCGCTGGCAGCACGCAGAGGCAGGTGCTACAAAGCTAGCTTTGTTGGTGATTGTCTTGCGCGGTGCTTGCCTCGGCAGACGCATTGTCCACAAGGCCAAGATTGAGCTGAGTCTGGCAGCGGCCAATTCAGACCGCTCCAAAAGATCTGCTCCAAACGCAGCAATGACTGCAGCTGCTTCTTGTCCGCGTGTTGCAGAGCCCCTTGGCAGGTCCCACTTGAGACACCTGACCTAGCGAATTACGCCAGGAGAGCAATGACGTGCTACCAAGCAGAGGTCTAAGTCTCAACAATCAGACGACCATCAAAGTCAAAATATTGAATGGCTAGGGTTGTAGTCTTTTGAACAAAGGATGACATGATATGGCAGTGCCCTGAAGATAATTAGTTGAATCTTGTACGCGTATGGGATGCTGAGAGGTCACCAAGAGAAGATAGAGAGGAGATCATGCAGGTCTAGGTGAATTGTGGTGCAGGTATACACACTCTACAAGCTTACATGTGTGCGCACGCAAGCAGGCACAGAGGACTGCGGCCTAGTCCCTTACCTAGGCTTCTACTACAGCACTGGCTTGAGACCGCCCCTTGTGCAATCCTCCTGCCACAACGCAAGTAGAGGGCTTCCCATTGTAGACCAACAATGACAGTGAGCATGTGCATTCACTGGTACTTGACCTGTTTGGTCAAATCATCTTCCAAAATCTCCTGCAACTGGAAGATCTGCTTGGACTGGAGCGCTGTGGGCCTGCAGGGCTGTGGATGCAGTGGTTACATGTGCCTGGATGCACAGGAATTAGTAAACATTGTTGAGGGGCAAGATCTCCCTGGTCCAGCTCCAGCGTGCTCATGTAGCATGCAAACTCTTCTTCAGGGGCAGCTGGCCCTGCTTGTGATGCAAGTTCAGGCTTTGCCATGCCGCTGGTCAGTGGAGGTAGAGATGGCGGAGACAGCGGAGACGGCAGAGACGGGAGACATGGAAGAGACCACAGACATGGGGCTTCAGAAGGCGGCAGAGAGCATGGTGGAGGGGCAGGCGGAGGGATTGGTGGAAGCGGTGACTGAGAGCTCAGTGGAAGTAGAGGCTGCAGAGACAGCAGAGACACCAGAGACGGCGGAGACAGCAAAGATGCCAGAGACGGCGGAGACGGGAGACACGGAAGAGGAGACAGAGACAGCAGGCCCGGAGGAGGAAGAGTTGGGAGGTAACAAGCAAGAGAAGAGTACTGCGGCAAGCAGAAGCGCCCCAGAGACTAGCTTGGAGGTGGGGAACACCTACAAGTTTGCCAGGCATTACTGGGGGGATGAGGCTCTAGGAATCTGGCCTTCTTCCTCCTGGCCTTCTTCCTCCTCATCAGCATGAGATGGCCCTTGCGGGTGAGTGATACATCCATGTCACATGGCAGCTGGCCCTGCTTGTGGCGCAAGCTCAGGCTTTGCCCTGCTGCTGGTCCCTTGCAAGGGATCTCCACCTGCTGGGTGTTTGCTGCACCCAACTGTACTTGTGGTCTTGCCACCTGTGTGAGAGACTTGAGCGCCAATTGGACAAGAGATCATTGGCGCTGTCAATGTTGCAGTTGTGAGCATGTCCGGCAGGGCAAGGGCATAAGACCAAAGCAGTATTGGGAAACCACTTGAACCACTTGCAGTCAACCATTTTGCATAGTTGCGGTGTATTTTGGAGGCTCCGTTCCCATAGAAGTAGATGGAAGGTGAGCCAAGTTGAGCAGCCGCTGTGTTGTAGGTGACAGATGACCAGAACACCACGGAAGGAGTTCTGTGATGCAAGGCTCAGATGAGGTGGCGGTCCCTAGCACAACCAAACGTGTGCGGGAGAGCGAGGTGGCAGCACCCCGCTCTCGAGTGGACTCTGCAGCCGTAATGTCCAGCAGCAATTGCACCCGTGCCAAGTTAAACAATCTGGATGAAGCGAACAAGCACGGCAGAAGGCATGCAAAGGAAGAGGCCGGGGGAGAAAAGCTGTTGACCTGTTGTACAAAAAAGGTAGCCTGGTGGGCAGCTCGTTTGGTCGTGGCTTTACGATCAGGTCTCTCCAAGAGCAAGATCAACGAGCTGCAGGCTACGGAAACCATCCAAAGCAAGGGCAGCAAGTGGAGGATTGTTGAAGGCAGGAGCGAGGTGAAGAGCGCCGAGTCTCTCACAGCCATTGTAAGGATGCGCTGGGAGAGAGCTGCCCCAAGTGCAGCATCGACAAGTCTGGCGAGCGTCAGCAGGATAAGTGGAGCAGCCTATCCTGATCAACTACTGGACTGGCCAAGTCTGAGCCATCTTCAGGTTGATTGGGAGAGGCCTGCCTTCATTGCTGCTCACCAAGGCACTTGTCCCAAGCTCACATTTGCTTTTCTGCAAGAAGAGCAGGATGCTGGAGGTGCTGGAGGTGAGGAGGAAGTGGAGCTGCCCGCATCGTTCATCATGCGCCTTCCAGCAAAGGTTGTTGCTGTATGCTGGAATGTTGTGTGCAGCTAGGCTGGAATGGACTCCGCTGTGCATCTTGGTTGCCTGCACCGTTGCAAGCAGAAAGGATGGATCTACAAAGGGTCTTTCCAAACCCCCAGCAGTTTCTTGCTTTGGGCTTGAGCATGCGCATCTGCAACCCTGTGGGTGACGGGCATTGCGGTTTCAGAGCAGTGGCCCATCACATTCTCGATTCAGAAGAAGAGTGGCTGGTGGTGAGTGCTTGTGGGAGGGCACACTTCATTGACCGCGGATGAGCACGCTCTGCTAACCTCATCTCTGCCTTGCATATTTGACAATGGCTAGCTGCTGAAGCACATGTGCACGCACACGCCTGGAAGCGTACATAACGAGCTCGCACAGGTCTGGTAAGATCTAAGACTGGCAAACTTGCCTGTTGTGGATTGAGTTGCTGAATTGTCAGGTCCATTGTTCACTGACAATGCTTGTGTACTCATTTCAATTTTTTATATTAACCCAATGTGCTAAAGAACCAACACTGGACACTGCTCTTTGCGGGCATGTTGAGCCTTCTAGTGAGTGACACGCAGATTGTACAATCATTTTGGAGTCACTTTTGTCTGACCATTGTGTTCTCTGTCAGATCACGCTGCGTCGCCAATTGTCCCAACTCAGTGGCTGCAAGCACCTCAGTCTCTGGGAACACCTCAGTCTTTGCAACCACCTCAACTGTTCGACCCACGTCCACCCTTTGAACCACGCCAGACTACTGAAGTTTTGACAATTGTCAGGCACAGATTTGAGTGGCAGCCCCACCACAATTTGAAGCTGGTGCTATGGATCGCTCAAGAGTGGGAACAAGTCGATTACTTTGTGCGCTGCCGATACAATACGGACGACATTGTACCTCCCACTACATGGGGTGCACAGGCCCACATTTCTGTCTTTGGTAGTCAAGGCTGGCTGACTGCCAGTGAATGTCTCGACGTCATCCGCCCTCACGCAAGGTTCTTGGCGCTCAATGCCGCCTCTCATGACCAAGCGCTCTCTGTACATGCCAAAATTATGCCCATCTCGTTGTTGCAAGCCTACTACAAGCTCGCTATTATCAACTAAGATCATAAAATGGGCAGCAAAGAGCAGGTGAGCATCGTCCGCTGGGCAGTAATAAGGCTGGCCGAACGTTCCGCCAGGAGGTCTGTGTAGAGCATGCATACATGTACTTAGCAGTGGAGCATCCTAACCAACTGCGTGTGACGTTCAATCTGCATCTCCAGTAGAAGTGCACATCTGGGGTGATGTTGGTGGTGAGGCTGGACTCTTTGAGCTGCAATTCTTGCAGCAAAAAGCACCCAGAGTTGATGCCAAGCAGTAGGGACTTGCTTGGTGCCAAGTAAGGCGCCCATGCAATCTTGCTGACTTGCGCAATGCCTTGAAGTGCTAGTTGCCCATTGACGGCGCCAAACAAGCTGAGGGACTTTGTTTCTAGGAGGGGCTATTGCTCTGTCCACAGGACTTGAAGCTCCTGCCTCAAATACACATTGGGCATGTTGGCAGCATGCTTCTCCAACGCCTTTGAAAGCTTTGCTGTGGCTGCTTTGACTTTTTGCTTCTTCCACATGCGCTGTTCCTCTGCGTCAAGGTCCTGCTCAAAGTCTGCTGGCCCATTGCAACACTTGCTGACTCTCAGGTCAACCTCATCCAGAGAGTTGTGGAGGAAGATGGTGAGAAAGTCGTGAAATTACTTGCCAAGCTGGCCTCAACAGCGCTCTGGACGCTTTGGACGTTGCATGTGTGTCAGTTTCAACGGTGCAAGTCAGCACCGTTACCTCGTTAGTCACCTCGCTGCACTCCGCCTTGCAACGCTTGACAGGTACAGCCAGTCTGCTGACTGCAGAGGTTGCCCAGCTCAGCACCTATATCCGCACGGATCTTGCCCAGGAGCTCCACCTCCGCACCGACTCAAGAACCAAACCGGTCGCGACCGACCGCAAGCACAGGGCCGCTTGAAGGCGCAAATGGCGATTTCTTGGAGCAGGAGAATCCACCACCGTAGGCGGCAGGTGTTCGGACCACATCTTTGTACATCCTTGTACAGACGCTTTCCAGCGAAGTTGAGCACTTTGGATTGACAGGAGAGTTCCTCAAAGTCAGCATAAAGCGCTCCTTGCAACTCAAAAACTGCCTCTGCTAGTTGCCAAAAAGCCTTCACCCTGGCTTCAGCATCTCAAGCCAGTCATTTGGTGTAGATCAGTCTGCAGACGCACGAAGCTGGCAACCGCAACATCAACAGACAGATGCGCAAGTGGGACAAATGGCAGATGATGCCCACAAGCCCGCCAACACCTCCAATCTCGTCCAACTCAGGATGTTGGAAATCTGAGGACGGTTGGAAAAGTCTTTTTGCAGCCCTTGGAGGTCTGCTCCCTCAATGCTCAGCAGCTTGGACATGCAAGCTACAAGCCAGCCTGGGCAGATGGCAAGGAGCGCTTGACTTGCTTTTGCTTTGTCAACTTCTTTAGGGAAATGGGTCCGGAAAAGAAATTGAATGACCTGCCCACTGACAAGAGAAGAAAGCTAGAAGGAGCTGCACAAGAGGTCAAAGAAGCCTGGAAATGTCCCTGACTTGACCAAGCAATCTCAACCTCACACTGAAGCAGCTGCACATCCATACTTGTGACTGTTGCAGCTTTGCATACCCTGTGACCTCTTCTACCTGTGAGGTCATTGGTGGTTCTCAGCTTCCATGCCCCTTCCTCTTCCTGCTTGGTGCTCTGGGCGGACCAGGGAACCTGCCATGTTCATGGTCCATCTCTGCCTTGCACTCTGACCAGTCATCCAATCTTTCCTGCTCCAGATATCACTCGGGCATGTGGTTATGCAAAGCCCCTCGAGCGCCGTTTCCATCTCCCTTTTGGCCCTTGCCAAGTCTTGTGAATTGCTTGGCAATATGCGCAGTCATCTCCAAGCAACACTTTTTCTGCTGCGCATCTGCAATTGGTGCTGCCTCTTGGAGCGCTAGCTGCTGCATCTGACTGTTTTGCAAAGGTTTTGCTGCTAGATGTTGCGCTTCCAAGTAGGCCTTCATCCCTTGGCACGCATGCTCAAAGCCCTCCAGTCAAAGCAATGCCCATCAATCATGGTGCTGCAT
>NW_020290127.1:0-17443 GCF_003144195.1 Ceraceosorus guamensis | reverse complement strand
TTCATCCCTTGGCACGCATGCTCAAAGCCCTCCAGTCAAAGCAATGCCCATCAATCATGGTGCTGCATGGTGTGCGCATTGTCCTTGAACCACAAGTGCAAAAAGTGGTTGGCATTGCTGTTCAATTGCTTGTGTGCCAAATCCCAAATCCATCTGGCTGCATTGTCGGGATGCTTTTTGACGTTGCTTGCAAGCACAGCGTACAGCAAAAAGTACTGCTGGTCCTGCAAGGGTATCACCGTCAATTTGACCGTCACGATGATGAGTAGGATGGAGATGGAAATGAGCAGAGAGCTCGCGATTTTCCAATCTGCGCGTGGTATGGGTTCTTGCACCATCATGTACGCGTTGCGACCTGGTCGGGTGCGTGAGTGCGTGTCAGCGAGGGCGCGCGTGTCAGCGTAGCAAGACTTGCGTGCAAGCGCCGCCGCCCGTCGCCGCCACGCCCGTGGCTTTGTACATTGATGAGCTCCCGTTTCTGCAGCTCGCAAGCTGACAACCCAAGTTGTGCGGCCAGCAACCAGTCTGAAAGCCAAAAGTGAGTTGCCTCGGCTGCGCCAGTAGGTGCTGTTAACATGAACAACCAGGCAGGTGCAACAAGCAAGTCCAGCAAAGAATGTCCACTGACAGCATTGGCGCCACGAGGCCCCTTGCTGCAAGCACAGAGATTGGGAGTGTCGCAGACCGCCACATTGAAAGCAGCAACTCACCCCCTTCTGCACTGCAAGCAAGCAGAGCATGGCCGCTGGCAATCGCCCAGCGCAAGAGCTCCTGGCAGCCATTGGTATGGCCTTGGTGCTTCCTCTGACAACGTCGGCTGTTCCTCCTCCTCCTAACAGCACTTTGCCAAAGGAGCATCCTCCAGCAATGTCGGCCGTTTGCTCAGCATGGCCCTCATGCCAAACATTGGAAGTATGCTTGCCGAAGTGGAAAGCTTTGACTGGATATCTGCAGCTGATCTGAGAACCAACTTGACACGCATCCAGATACATCCTAGATATTTGCGAGGAGGTTTGCCCTGTTGGGTGGAGAAGAACATCCTTAGCGTTCTATTTTCTCAACGGGTTTGGTCCCAAGGACAAGGCACATGGACACGTTGATGACTAGAGTAAGGTGCGCTCTTGACAATCCAGAGTAGGAGCTCCTGCTAGCATGCGGGGTTCAAATTGGGCTTTTTTGTGGAGTGAACAAGGGCATACAAGGTGTGCTTAGTGATGAGTGCTAAGCTCAGCAGGAGTAGGATTGTTGTTGTTGTACTTTGGCTGATGCCCGGGCCGCGCTCATCATTCATCTATCTGACTTAGTCGGAGAAGCCAGGTGAGATGTACTGATTTCTGAGTCGACATTTTGTGTAAGTAGCCCTGGCGTGATGTTGCGAGCTCACAGGGTGCCTTGCGCTAGTCGCTCGCGATGCCTTCAGCTGCTGTACGAAGTCATGCTTCTTCTTCCAAAAGACTTCTGCTTGGTTGGGTGCCCATTGCTTCACGGCCTAAAAGGTCTTCATTGTGCAAAGATGCCCTTTCTATATTGACATTGGCATTCTGGTGATTTCATGATCTGCCTGGCGCACTTGCAAGACTGGCAGGACATCGTGCGTCTTGAAGCAAAAAAAAACTGCTGTGAGATGTTTCCTGCGCCTTGAGATTTTTTTTCGTCAGCAAGCGGATGGAATTGAAAGCAGAGCCGAAAGACATACAAAAGCAAGCATCAGAAAGATGGCACAAGACCTTGAATTGCTTCAACTACGTGTGCGCACCGTGAGAAGATGATGCGGCTGTCTTTACCTCTGCGCTGAGGCTGCTTTACGCTTGCTTTTGACAAAAGGTGAGGGCTGACAGCACAAGTCCTCGCTCAAATGGATCTAAATGTGATTTTGGCGTGTAACTAGCCGCGCAGCCGGACGCAGTTTTACTACCCATTCTGTGCGCGGCGCTTCCTTTCTTTGAAACTGCAAGACAGGTCGTGGAAGCTCGTCTTCTCGTGATGCGCTGGGAAAGCGGTTTGTCGGCAAGACCTTTCTTCAGGCGATTACATACAATTTTCGCCGAATGCCTCTCGCAACGAAATGTTGTTCGAAGTCATTCGTACCAGAGCCCGTCCAGCTGTTTGTTTGTAGTATGCGCGTCGAGTAGTCCAGAAAACGTATCTGAACACCAGCCCCGATGGGAGAGCTTGAAGTAATCGCCACACTCCGATTGAAGACGAGGGTGTTTTTCTTAAATCGCTACACTGTGTCTTGCAAGACTTTCCAGATTGGTAAAGTTCGAGCGAACTCCATTTGCGTATGGCACCGTGGGAGCATGCTAGTGTGGCTTTTCCAGAGACTCGCGACCAAACGCGGCGTCCTATTGATAACTTCTGCCATTGCGTGCGGTGTTTTACCACAGGCGATGGGAAGCCACAGCAAGAGTCGACTATTGAACCGGACCAGACACTGGTAGGAGCGCGACGCACGTGAACATGCAATGCATCTGAGTGGAGTATTCCAGATAGACAACCGGACTTACATGACATGGACCAAATCAAAGAGTGATCAACTCCGGCTAAAAGTTCGTATTGCGATCAACGAATCACTAGGTGAGACCACACGACGCGCTGTTTGGAGCCAGAGTTGATTACATTGTGTCCACATAAAATACTTGTACGGGATCCGACAGAACAAGAGACAGTCTTGCAGAGCGCGGTTTCGCACGGTCTTCTCGTGGGATCTTGTTGATAAGGAGCCATTTCAGGCTTCCGAGAGGTGGTGCCCTCTGCATAAAATTGCGTGATACAAGGTTGCTTGCTTTCAGGAGCAAATCCTTGGTGTATTTGGTTTGTGAGCCCGCTGAACCATCCTCACGCACGCGTCTGTTGACTCCGAATTTCGTCGCGGACAAGGGGAACTGACGACTTGCACAGCTTGCAACTTGCATAATTTGTCTTGTCATAAAAGTCGTAAACCAGAATGATGACGATCTAGTCTGGTCTGATGAATTTGACGAAACATAAGAGACACAAAAAACTGCTATGCCAACGTGCCAACCTGTCCAAAAGAATGAGAAATTGAGTCTTCGAGACGAATGGAATTAGTAGAGGTCGGCAGTAGCTGTGATCGCTTGCTGACACCCACATAAGTCGCTAGCTCTTGTCTAGAAGACCCTTAAGTTGCTTCGTGGAATCATTGGCTAGTACACATCTCATCAGTCTTCTTCTCGATCCCCACCGCCGCTTTTGTCTGAGCCAATCAAAGCGGCAAGAGCGACAGTATCGACTTAGGATGGAATGCTTTGATCGACTGCAAAAGCTGCACAAAAAGTGAATTTTTTCGCGCTCCCCTGCTTGGTAGAAGTAAACAGCAAAACACATCAGATTGCAGAAATTGTTCTGGCAGTAAGCGAACGATTCTCATTGACGGCGCTCTACAACCTAAATATTCTGCAACTCTGCCCCTTTTTTGCATTATTTGTCGTCCACAACGGTGTCGCTGTGAGGGGTCGTCTGCCCGATGGCTGGCGCCTGCAAGAAAGAAGGAAACCGGCAAACTGCTTAGCCAGCCACTTGTGGTGAGCGGTAGGTGCTCTTGCGATTACACAAAGAATGTCACACGCGTCATTCCGAGGCTTGCCATCCGTGCTCCGGCATTCTTCGTCGCCATCGATGACGCGAACAAATTGGCATCCACACGCAGTAGTCCCTAGAGCCGAGATAGTGACCGTCAAAGGATCACCTCCTGACATCGCTCCAAACGAATGCGCGCCTTGAAAGTTAGGCCGCAACGCGCTTTTACGGGGAATGGCACACAAAATGTGCTTTCAATGCGTTCGGCTGGTCAATCAAATATGATGACTGGCCCAAAGGCAACATCACCAGCGTACAAACACCAGAGTTGCCGTTTACTGAGGGTAATTCGGCGTCACTTGGCTCGGTGGGATCCCTCTGGAAAAATCTGCTGTGGGATCTGCTATTTTGTAGATCGCCCGGTATACTTGCTATTTGGGAAATGCACGAAACGCCTGGTCCTCGCCAACACTTTTGGCAGCACTTCCTCCCAATGTTTGTGAGTTAGCACTGCCCGTAAAAACTTGTGAATCAACCTAACAGAAGCGTAGCTGATGAACCTCAGCCAGGCTACGGGCCAGTCGTGGAGGGCTTGGATTCCGAGGAATCGTTGACAATCGCGGTAAATTCGCGCAGATAGAATGTTGACTGACGCATTTGCGTCAAGTAAGATGCTGAATAGAAGGCAGAGTCTCAAAAGCGCGTCTGTGACATTAGGAACCCAAATTACAACTGCTCTTAAGCGCTACCATGTTCAAACCGCGCCAAAGTAACGCACAAGCGATTGAAGGCAAGTGTTCAGCAGAAACGGGTGCTACAGCACCGGGTGACCTCAAACCCCAACGCCCACGGGGCAGAAAGCGATCTTATTACTTAAGACCGGCACAGTCGCGGTAGATCAAATTGACGTGATCGTGGCAGCGCGGTCGCTCGTCGCACTCAAAGTGCTTGCGGTTGGATTTCAAACGCGCAGAATCGAGCAACTTTGGGGAGAGAAGATGGGCGCAAGACGCTCATGGCAGATGAGCATGTGACGCGCTGCGCTCTTAGAGGACTACGAGAACGCAACGATAGGGAGTCCGTTTGTGTGAAGATTCGGAAAAGTCAGAGCAAGTCTGGCATTCGACTTCGTTTTTGCTTTTGCATCTTTTTCTTCTCTTCCTCTTTGCTGCCGGAGCCTGCTGAGCTGCCACCGCTGCCCGTGGGAGAAGCAGTTCCAGAGTCGTTAGACTTTTTGTTCTCCTCCTCCTTGCTGCCGGAGCCTGCTGAGCTGCCACCGCTGCCCGCGGGAGAAGCAGTTCCAGAGTCGCTAGACTTTTTGTTCTCCTCCTCTTTGTTGCCGGAATCTGCGGAGCTGCCACCGCTAGCCACAGGAGAAGCACCGCCAGAGTCGTTGGACTTTTTGTTCTCCTCCTCTTTGCTGCCGGCGCTCGCTGAGCTGCCACCGCTGCCCGCAGGAGAATCGCCACCAGAGTCGTTGGACTTCTTGCGCTCCTCCTCTTTGCTGCCACCGCCGGCGGCAGGAGAGCCCTCGCCAGCAGGATCATCCGGGTCGCCGTTCTCGGCAATACTGAGACCCTTATAATGCCACTTGAAAGTCGGACTGTCCCAGTCAGCATCAGGCACACCGGGCTCCAGTCTGGGAGTCCAATCGTCCTCTTTGAAGAATGAGTCTCGTGTGGTGGCAGCGTGAAGGTAGTCCTTGCTGATGCGACTGGTGGAGTCGAGCTTCGTGTCAACCTCTTTGGCGTTGAAGTATTCACCCTCGAGACCTTGAGCCGTGAACACTGTCTTTATTGGTTCAAAAGAGCCAGCGCCCTTGGCTAGCCACAATTTGGAGCTCCAAATTGGAGCCATGAAAGTGCCACCGTCGATCGTCACAACAGCGAGCTCATCTCCGGGAGCTGCGAGGTACGAGCTGCCAGCTATGGGTTTCACTTTTTCGTCTAATTGCATCGTAAAATAGGGTGAGATTAGCGATACTGCGCCTGCCAGATGACCCTGAGGAGCAGCGAGGATGGCACCATTCGCTAGTGCCCTGAATTCGGTCCTGTGCGCTTGGATCAGACCACTCCCTGCGGGCAGGGCGTGTTGGGAGTCAGATGGACTGGATTGGGATCAAATGCTTGTCTATACTTCTATTACGAGACTTACCGGCAAGAAGGTTGGTCCAACCAATCACGGCGCCAGTGCCAAGGACGCAGCGTCCGTCGCAGACCACGGCGCTGTGGATACCGAGTATGCGCGCGTTGGTGAAGTGGACCGACGCGCCAGGACCAACGTAGACAGCTGGACATGGTTGTGCAGATTTTCGCCCAAGTTGATCAGCCTGATTGACAATGATGAGATCGTCGATGAGGACTTCGATCCCATTCCCAACGATGGAGAGCACGGCGGACCCGGCGTTCGCGGCACCTTTGGCCTCGGCAGCGAGTAAGCTCCGCGATATATCGAAAGTCTCTTTCGCTTCCTTTGTGTCGTTGTTGAATACAAACGTGCTGATGATGCGAACAGAGCGCTTGACCTCAATTTGGCGACCATAGAAGGCTTCGGGCTTCGCCGCATCGTAGACTAGCATGACCACAGGAGCTTTGCCGTCAATGGCCGACTGCAGCTCGGCGCTGTCTTTGGCAAAAACGGTGCCGGGTGGACATTTTTTGATGTCCTTTAGGCCGTTGAGCTGACAACTTTGGAAGATACCAGTGGCTGAGACAAGGGATGCGAGTAAGAGAACGACGAGAACAGCCAGGGCGGAACCGGACAGGCGCTGCTTGAAGGGTGGGACGATCATGGTGAAAGGACTGGTGGGCTGAAAGGGATGCCGTTGTTTGCGGAGCGAAGGCAGAATCCGCAAGCCTTTACACAGAATGCCAGTATTTAAGGGAAGCACGTGGATAGCAGTGCTTCGACGTACACTCATACTTGATACCAGACTCCCTAGCGGCCGGTTGCATGCTAGCTATCACAAAGTGCTCACCAGGTGCCCCACATGATACAAGGGCGAGAGCGCAGTGCCTAGCCCCAAGGGTAAAATTGGCGCTCGTTAAGGTTCGTTGATGGATAGGCGATTGATGAGGACGGCAACCTCAACACCGATGATACCGGCTTGAACTCATCATGAGAGCTCCCAGGCACAGAAACAAGGGGCAAAATATATGGAGCAGACGCGCAGACGTTGCTGGGCAATGGGATACCACTACTGTGCCTGCTTGAGCACCCAAATTGCACCATTACATTGCTGCGCGATCAGGGCCATACACCTACTCAATCATCAAGGCGAGTGCTCTACCTTGGCCTTTGCCGCACGCACTCCCTGATCTGCTCAACGGTGACGCCGTAAGCCGGTAGAACAATGAAGAAGCTTTGCGGGTCGCATATGGATGGACCGGGTCGTCTGAATGTGCTGCTACCATGAAGCACACATGAATGGCGGAGCGACTTAACGTTCGAGCGTACTGCCTGCTCCTGCGCGTTGCACCTGCGTAGACCCTACCCCGGGTCCAACTTCATTTGGGCTTACTTCTGCTTCATTCTTGTGCCTGAGGCACAGTGTGAAAATCATGTGCAGATCTCGATACTGCGGTCTCATCACAGATCGCATATATGCTACACCACCTCCTCTACCGACCATGAGTATCAATCGTGCGTGCCTTGCATCGGCGATCCAGGCGCAAAGTTGAGTCAACAGCCGAGAGCCTGGGCGTCCGCGGTCGTGGGCGGGGGGTGAAGCTTGCTACCCCCTCCAACCGAATGTGCGCTCCACCCACCTCAAATCTGTTTCAGTCGGCTCGTATTCCCCATCCATCGCAGCCACACATTAACACAGCCGCGACGCAAATGTTGTGGCTGCATACATGCACTCACGTTCAGAGTGACGGCAACGTGGTGTCTCACTGATTCGCGATGGCAAGTCGGTGAGCCGCGCTCTTGACTGCCGAATGAAGGTTCAGCTGGTCTGCATGCTGACCGCGTTGAGACTGCAGCCGCACCCCGACAAAATCGTCAAAATTGCTAAGATGCTCCAGAGAGCCAGTGTCAATCGGCAAAAAGCCTGTTCAAAGGCGAAGGTTGGGTCTCGAAGCATATGATCAACTCGTATGGTATTCACTTTGCCAGCATACCTGGCTCCCATACGACGCCATCGCCTGTCTGCTTGTATTGTTTGACCATTATTCGGCTGACTTTGCAGCGGCACTCTTGCTCCCGCCAAAGAACTTGCCATACGCAGCTTTTTGCTGTTCCCTCTTAGCCGCCCTACGAGCATGGATTGCTTGCTTCTCGCGCAACGCTCCCGCATCGCCAGGCGCAAAGTGCAGCGTCGTCTCCAGATCTGCCAAAGCTGCGTCTTCATTTTTGAGAGCCACTCTGGGAGAGTTCAGATGCATAGCGCGATCAGCCGCCCGATGTTATATAGCATCTGGCTCATTGGATTGCCAGTTGTCACTCACTGGCCGAGCGCACGCCTGTAGTAGGCCTTTGCCAGGTCCGACTTGACTCGCTGCAGGCAAGCACGGAGGCGTCGGTAAGTAGCGTTTCTGCCAATCCTCGCATCGCAAAGATGACAAGACTCACAGGAGGATAGTCATCGGACCAGTTCTCGCCGCCGATCCTAGCAATGACGTTTTGGGTCTCATTGACAGCGACCTTTCCATTCGGCGGAGTGAGTTTGAGCGCGCACAGAGCGCTGTTGAGCGAGAGAGCATTCCTGAGCGTAGCGTACTCCTCCACCAACGCCTTGTCCTCGCTGTGCGGTTCTGGTAGGACAGGGTGCACGTTGAGGTATCGAATGGCCTTCTGCCACTTCTCTAATGCGCCTGCAAATTCGCCTTTGCCGAACCTGGCGTTGCCCAGAGCGCGCAATTCCGTCGCCACGCGGAGAGCTGCTTTCGGCTGCAGATGATCGGTGATGGAGTATGTAAGAGGCGCGGCAACCCTATGGGCCGCCAGAGGCCGCGCCACCGGCCACTCACATCCTTTTCGATTTCCTCCCCAGCGTCTTCTGGCCAATCTTCATACTTGTCCTCGCCGTCCGGCTCGATGCCCCAAGGCGCGCCCTATTCAAGGAAGAAGCGCGCACGTCTGCTCGTGTCAGAGAAGCTGCAAGGTGCAAGAATCGCGCGCTTGAGCCATGTCTACACACCGTTTCGATGACACCGCAATCGGCGATGGTGACCGGCTCCTTTGGCTTGTCCTGCGCTTCGGTCTCTACGGCCTCCATGCGACGCACGACGGCTTTGCCGGCAATCACCTTGCCAAAGACGACGTGCTGTGGATGAAAAGGGAAGAAAAGTGAGCGTGCAGATCGTGCGAGTCTTGCCGGCCACCTCATGCTCCCACCTTTCCATCGAGGTGCGGGGTGGGCACAGTGGTGATGAACTGCAGCATGAGTGTGGTCATGCATGGGAGAAAGGTAAGCGGTGCATGGCTGAGCGACATGCTCAGCGAGAGCAAGGATGCGAGCTCACGAATTGAGATCCATTGGTGCCGGGCCCTGCGTTTGCCATGGAGAGAAGAAATGGTTCTGAATGCTTCAAATCAAAGTTTTCATCCTCGAACCTGCATCGTAAGTCGAGCGAGATTGAGCGATGCAACGAAAGCGAGCGAGGGCATGTGAAGCGCGCGAACGACTGACTTTTCCCCGTATATGCTCTTGCCTCCGGTCCCGTTGTGATTTGTAAAGTCGCCTCCTTGGATCATGAATTGCTTGATACTGCGTTGGGTCGGCTTGGGATGTGGTGAGTAGGAGCGCGCTTGTGCGTGCGCATGGAGTCGCAAGGACGACATGACTCATGACTCACATCCTGCAAACGTGGTCAAACGAGCGGGGGCCACGGAGCAAGGTGAGCTTTGAGGGGAAGCGGTAGAAGGCGCAGGATGAAGGCTAGCCTCACCGATGAAAGGTGGAAGCCTTATAGTGCAGACCATCGCCCTTCTCTCCTGTAGCCAGCGCTCTAAAGTTTTCTGCAGTCTTGGGAACCTTGTCTGCAAACAACTCGAACACGATCCGGTTTTGTCCCGCCCGGCTGGCAGGCGCCTCGCCTCCAAACGTCACGTCAAAGACTGGCAACAGGGTGGATGAGTCGATCAAGCGTGAGCGTCACTCCTGCGCATCAGTCTACAGCGCCTGTCATGGCAACTCACACACGTGAGGATTGGTGGTTGTCATGCTGATGCTGCGTGCTCGTGCTCGTGCTCGTGGTTGTGTGCTGCGTGACTGTATGCTGCGACTGGGTCCGCGGTGCGCTTTTTGTGTCGCTGCTTGCTTCAGGGTGCTGAATGATGTTGGGCAAGCGTCGTCAAGTGTATCTGAGTGCGGTCGCGGATGAGAGTGTAGCCCGCGATGATTGTGGTGATGTGCGAGTTGCAAGTGCATGGGGTCTTTAGTCAGAGAGAGCTGCAAGTGTTGCGTGTTGATTGCTTCGCTGGTGTTGGGTATTGCATTCACGATTCTGGTGCCTGCGGGAGCGCGCCTCGATGCGCTGCTGCTGCTCATCGCCCAGAAGCTTCTCCACTTTTCCCCACCTGCTGCATGCGTGTCACGTGCACGCAGAGGCACAGACCACGCACGCACGCACGCGTGGAGGATGCTGCTGCAAGCGCACCGTGCTCAGCAGCAAAAGGCTTGTCGAGGCAGAGCACGCACGCACGCACGCACGCACGCACGCACGCTGCCTTTGCCCTCTTTCAACATCCTCCCACCCCCACTTGCATGCTGGTCTCGCTCGCCATCACTTCTAGACGATCCGCGCATCATCCTCCCTTTACCTCAACCAGCCCTCAGCCTTTCACGCTCTGAGCAACTCCGTACACGCACGCGCGCGCACACCATGTCAGACTCTCAACACGCCCACTTGGCCTACGCCGTATCTCGATGGTTGCAAGAGACTGGCAAGTCGGACCTCTCCTCCTCTGTAGCATCCGCTTACGGTGTGAATCTGCACGACGCAGCTCAAAAGGACAAGTACGGCAAAGGTCCCGGCTTGCAACAAGTGTTTGACATTTTCCTCAAGACGCAGAGCAAAATGGCAGGCGCTGCGGCTGCGGGTGGTGCTGCTGCTGCTGCCAATGCTCCCGCAGGTGCTCCTGCCAACAGCAGCAGCAAGCAGCCCAGCGCGGATGAGCTGAGCAAGGCAGAGTCTCTCAAGGCGAGTGGGAACAAGGCCATGTCCGCAAAGGATTTCGGTGCTGCCATCGCCGCATACACGGAGGCCATCCAGCTCAATCCCAACAGCGCAGTGTACTTTAGCAACAGGAGCGCCGCTTACTCTCAACTGGGTCAGCACGACAAGTCCATCGAGGATGCAAAGGAGGCCAGTCGGGTGGATCCCAAATTCGCAAAGGCTTACAGCAGACTGGGGCACGCCCTCTTTTCGACCTCCAAATTCGAAGAGGCAGCTGAAGCCTACACCAAGGGTCTCGAGCTGGATCCCAACAATCAGTCGATGAGGAGCGGATTGGAGATTGCTCGCAAGCACGCTCAGGATGCTCAGGATGCACCGGGATCTCCTTCTGCCAGATCTGCCCCCGGTGCAGGTGGTGGGGCCGGAGGTGGTTTGGACTTTGGTGCGCTCGCAAACATGATGGGTGGCGCTGGCGGTGGTGGTGGTGGGGGTGGCATGCCAGACATTGGAGCGTGAGTGCGGCATGGCTCTCTGTGTGGTTGCGTGGTGTTCAGCGCTGATGGGCACGTTCATGCGATGCTTGCAGGTTGTTGCAAAATCCAGCAATCATGCAGATGGCTCAGCAGATGATGCAGAATGGAGGCCTGGAGGGTTTGATGAACAATCCCATGCTCAGAAATATGATGGGTGGTGGAGGCGGCGGTATGCCAGAGTAAGTGTGCTAGGAGTGTGCAGAGTGTACAAGAGAGGCAAGTTGCTGACTTGAGAGAGGGACTCGCCCTGCACCACAGCATCAACGCACTCATGCAGAATCCGCAAATGGCAGAGTGAGCGCCATCTGACCAGCGGCACGTTAGCGCATTCGCTGACGTCCATACCACCGCTGACTGCTCGCAGAATGGCACGAAATTTGATGGGCGGTGGAGCTGGACGTAGTCAAGGAGGCAGCGGCAACAACAATGGCGCAGGGAGCAGCGGCAACAACAACAGCGGCAGCGGAGGAAGCAGCGGTGCAGACATGTTCAGCTGAGACGATTCGATGAATCGAGCTGAGCGCTAGTCCTGAAATGGTCGCCATGGGGATCGACGCGGGTGTAGACAGGGCATTCGAATCTTGTACATTTCATCAA
Organism: Ceraceosorus guamensis; assembly: GCF_003144195.1. Lineage (NCBI taxonomy): Eukaryota > Fungi > Basidiomycota > Exobasidiomycetes > Ceraceosorales > Ceraceosoraceae > Ceraceosorus > Ceraceosorus guamensis. Next base: position 5,652 of record NW_020290127.1, on the reverse strand, counting down.
CAATGTCGACCAGAGTCACAAGCATGAGCCTTGGGGAAATGGTGGCGGAGTCGTGCATCGCGAAGACGCACCGTGACTGGGCGCACCGAGGACGATGAAGCCGCAAGCACTGCCTGCTTGAAGATTCTGGTCGCCTCTATTTCGTGACACGTCCAGAAGCTTGAAAAGACAGCCAAGAGCCTTGCGGCGTCAAGAGATGAAGGGATTGAACAACTGGGTGAGATCGGGGGTTTGGGTGCCTCACGTGACTTTGTGCACGCATCGGTGGACGTCTCGGCAGCGTATAGGCGAGAGACAAATGACGTGGAGCGTTTGGCGCAGAGGAGCAGCTGCTTGAGAGCTGCTCATCATAGCTTGATGATGAAAAGTTGTGGGCGCCTTGTGAACATTCGTGATTCGTGATTCGTGATTCGTGATTCAAGATTGAATGAAATGATTCAGAATTCGATCTTCAATTGGCAATGAGGTGCGGAGATTCAGCGACGCAAAGGGCTGAACCCTGCATGCATGCATGCATGCGTGGTTTGCGTTCAAGAAATTGAATCTGAGTCAAAAGTGAAGAGGCGGGTTCGCGGCAGCAGCATGCAGCAGCAGCCTCTATATACACTTTGACTGTGCACATATGTATCGCAAGGCGTTCGTTCGTTCCAGTCGGGCGTGCGTGGCCGCCAGCATCTCCTGTCCTGGGCAACGCGGAGCATCTGCACTCTTGACTCTTGAATGCAACTCGCAATAATCATCAGCACGCGCGCGAATCAGTGCGCTGCTGCATGGGCTGGGCTGAGCTACCTGGCGCGCACGCAAGGGAGATACCGGTACCTATACAGTCAGAGTATAAGATGACTGCAGCAGATTCGTGACGCGTGACTATTGTGACTGTGACTGCGACTGCGACTGTGACTGCGACTGCGACTGTGACTGGTGTGGTGCATGACTGTGCGCGTACCGCTGCTAAGCGCTCAAAGCGCACGCGCGCTCATCGCTTAGACTCACGACGTGACTGCATATCACGTATATGGAGCGATGCTGCTGCTGCTGCTGCTGCTGCTGCTGCTGGATGCTGCATGGATCGATGGATGCGCGTGTGTGGTGAGTTTGTCAATTGGGTGAGCGGTGAGGGGTGCATCGCAACACACACGTCCCACCCCTCACTCACACTTCATCTACGCTCGTCCCATTGTGATTCGCATTCGTGCATTCTCTTCACTCGTGACTCACACTCACTTGACTGCGACGATCCGCCTCGACTCTTCCAACTGACTGCCATCTTCCACCCTCGAAGCGGTCCACACGCCACGCTACGTGTCTCATCAGCCGAAAGCAGTTACAAGTCGCGATCGAGGAGTCAGTCAACGGTCGCCTCTCCCTCTCCCATCTGCCTGCCCATCATCCTCCTCCCTGCACCTAGCTCCCCTGGCCATCGCTTCCGCCAGCACCTGAGCACGCTTGACGAATCCTCACGACCATCGAGACGAGACGATTGATACAACAGCCTTGCTTACCGCGCTACAAGCAAGGCAACCAAACGGACAGCACAACCACTCACCCCACCCATCCTGCCCTGTCCATCATGGCCCACAATTTCCACAACCGCTTCGCTCCAAGCAGCAAAGATACTTCCCCACCCTCACCTCCACCTGCGCAACAATCATCCGGCACCTCCTCTGTGCCACAAGGCTCATCCGCTTTCGACTTTGACTTTGGCGAATTCAACTCCTTTGGCCAGACGGACCACTTTGCTTCCTTTGCCAATCGCGGTGATGCAGCCGTTGCAGGCGCTGCTGGCACACACACATCCGCAGCTCCACCCTCGTCCAGCGCGGCAGCGTATGGAGTTGTGAGCAGCGGTGGCACTGGCGCTGGTGCTGGTATTGGTGGCCCGCCATCAGTCACATCCCACACGCCGTCAGACAGCCTAAACAGCACACACACAGCTCAATCCATCTCTGCCAGCCCAGATGTCGCGCATCTCGAAGCTGCAGTGGCTCAACAGGAACGCCAGCACAGGCAGAGGGAGCAACCATATCAGAAGTCTCAGCCGCAGTCGGATCTGGACAGGACCTACTCTTCTGCCAGCATGTATGCGCAACAGCAACAGCAGCAGCAGCAGCAGCAGCAGCAGCAGCAGCAGCAGCAGCGCCCACCCCAGAATAATCATCAACCTTCTCCTGCTCCTCGCGCTTCCATGCAATCCAGCCACAGCGGTAGCAGCGCACCTCTCCCTGCTCCCAGCGGCTTGCCAAGGCCGCCAGCAATGCAGCAGCAAGCAGAGCCTCGCTCCAGCGCGAGCATCTACTCCAACCCGCACGAAAGCCTGCATGACGCGCCCACATCGCCAATCCAGTCTTCTCAACCACCTGCACCCGACTTTGCCTTTCCTCGACACCCAGCAGGCCGCGAAAGTCCGCCTGTGCAGGGTATGCAGGGAATGTCTATCAACAATAGCAGCGCGCGCGCCCCTCCCCCTGCAGAGCGCGAAAGACCAAGCAGCTTCTTTGGCATGGAACGACCCACGGCCGCTATCAATGCCGCAGGTCAGAGGGAAGCCTTGCCCCAACCCATCGTTCCAGCTGCGGCGCCTTCCTACAGAGACGGCGCGGAGAGCACAATGACCGGCGGGCGACCATCCTCCTTCTTTGGCGTGGAAGCTCCAGCTCACGCGTTCTCCGCTGGAGTCAATCATGGCGCATCCACACCCATCGACCAGCCAAGCGCGAACAGTCAGGCCGCTCGAATCGCGGCCTACCATCGTGGAGAGTCTGTGAAACAAGCACAAGCTCAGGCAGATGCTGCTTCCAACCCCGCTCTGGCCTCTGCCGGCGTATCCATTGACGGCGTCTCTGCTGCTGGCTACAATGGCGCAATGTCGAACCACAGCACGCTCGCAGGAGGAACTGGAAATGGACCAATGCCAAGCAATGCCGCATCTGGCAGACCTGCCAGTATCGCTCCTACCGTCTCCACTGGCGCTTTACTGGATCACAGCCATCTTCGTCCCGGTCAACAAGCTGCGCTTCTCTCACACAACAAGACGCTCGAGCTGTACAGGCAGAATGCCAAGAAGACCAACGATCCAAACCTGATCTACGAGTTGGCAGTGTTCATGATTGACGCAAGCAAGAGCATGGGCAGCGATGCCTCCAGCGGTGGCAGTGGTGGTGGCAATGGTGAGGATGGCGCGGCGCAAGGCAAGGAGGAGAGCGCTCGCGATGAGCTCATTCGTGAAGCCGTCGGGCTACTGAAAAAGATTGCCGAGCGTGGTCATGCAGACGCGCAGTACTTTCTAGCCGATTGCTACGCCAACGGCATTGGCAGTCCAAAGGGCAAGCAAGACTTTGATCACGCATATCCGCTCTTCGTCTTGGCTGCGAAGCACGGCCATGCAGACGCAGCGTACCGCGCAGGCACGTGCTACGAAAAAGGCTGGGGATGCCGGAAAGACGCTAGCAAGGCGGTGCAATTCTACCGAAAGGCAGCTTCACAGTCTCACCCTGGCGCCATGTATCGCCTGGCGACGGCGCAGCTGAATGGCGAGCTCGGCCTCAAGAAGAGCGCGAGGGAGGGTGTCAAGTGGCTGAAGAGGTCCGCAGAGTCTGCCACACCAGAATTTCCACACGCTCTGCACGAGCTGGCCCTGCTGCACGAGAGGGGAATCGAGAACACGGTGTTTGTGGACCCAGAATACTCTTGCGAGCTGTTGGCTCAGGCGGGGGAGATGGGCTACGCCCCATCTGCATACAAGCTGGGCGTCAATTACGAATATGGACGCATGGGCTGCCCTCAAGATGCTGGTCTCAGCATTCACATGTACAATATCGGTGAGCAGGCAAGTCTACCATGCCGGCCCATGCAGCACGGTGCTGACCCGAGCCGTTTCCGCGTTCCTCAGCCGCACAACAAAATCACAAAGAGGCGTGCTTTGCCCTCACTGCGTGGTACCTCGTAGGAGCACCCGGCATTCTGCCTCAGAGCGACACCGAGGCATACTTGTGGGCCAAGAAGGCGGCTGAGCAAGGTCTGGCCAAAGCAGAGTACGCAGTGGGCTACTTTACAGAGGTAAGCTGGAGTGTCAAGCCCATGTGCTCGCACACCTTGGAGCTCACGTCTTTCCCTGACCGCGCGCAGATGGGCATAGGAACAGTCAAAGATCCACGCGAGGCACGCGCTTGGTACCGCGCCGCTTCGGAGCACGGAGACAAGCGTGCAACGCAAAGGATGATTCAACTTGGCGGTAATCCAGACGCAGCGCTTGCAGGCGTGGGCGCAGGCGGGGGAGGTGGTCCACAAGGGCCTATTCCGCTGGGCGTCTCGACGTATGCCGGTGGGCAGAGTGCGCCGATACGACACACGCAGCCTCCCAATGCGCCCTTTCCCTCTGCTGTAGAGCAGAGCAGCATGTCGCCAATTCAAGGCCCCGGATCGTACCCTTCGCCACTAGCAATGCGCGAAGCACAGACATCGGCACGAGCGCAGGCATACGAAGCTCAAGTCGCAGCTGTGCAAGCTGGCAGATCGAGCAGGCAGCAGTCTATGATGCCACCTCCACCCATCACGAATTCTTCGAGCGGAGGTGGAGGACCTCCTCATAGAAATGCCGCACCGATGCAAACTCCCCACGAGTATCAAGGATCTCCGCTGGCTGGTGGAGCCTACCCTTCGTATCCTGCACCTCAGGCCGCAGCTCCAGCTGGCGCCGCAGAAAAGAAGAAGAGCTGGTTTGGCAAGCACTGAAGTAAACTTTCGCCCGCACACTTACCCCATCCTGGACTTTGACCTGTCTCTTCGCGCATCGAAACGCATCCATTCAAATCCCCTTTCCCTCTCACACACACGCACGATGGCATGATCGCTGGTTGGAAGCGTCTGCGTTCTGTGGTGCGCCTGCGGATATCATTGAGATTGGGCAGAGCAGAGCTCTATGCCGTACAAGGTGACCCGACCCCAGGCATCGGCGCTGCCCTTGAAGGCAAAGATCAGCGTTCGTGTCGTGGCATTGGGAGGCGCGTCGGAAGGGAGCTTGGAGAGTCTGAGAACGGTTTCGAGTGCGACGCCAGCGGCCGCCCCAGCAAAAAACAAAAACCCAAAAGAGGTCAGTCGATCTGACGCTAGTCGAGAGGCTGTGTGTGTGCCTCAACTCACTGCCATGACTGAAGGCTGTTGCGATCTTGCGGTCTGACGGTGAAGACGATGAGGGCGTTGCTTGCGTTGACTGGGGCGTTGCTTTGGGCTGCTTGGGATGCAGACGCCTCTGCATGGCTTGCGAGGTGAGGCGCTGACCAGCTCTGACCGTCTTCGTGAAAGTCATCCTCTTCCTCCTCCTCCTCCTCCTCCTCTTCCTCTTCCTCTTGGGCAGCGGGAGCGTGTGCCTGAGCGCCCTCCTCGTCGGCAGGAACGCAGCTCAACTCGACCTCTCTGGCAGCGTAGCCCCCTTGAAATGTGAGACGAAGGTGGGCGCTGAGCAGATGGGAGAGGGGAATGCGACTAGGTAGGCTGAAGCGCAGCGTATGCGAAGGACCAGCCGAGGTGGGCCAGGACTGGTCTTGAGAAGAGGCGCCGCTGCTGCTGGAGGAGGAGGAGGAGGAGGAGGAGATGAGAGAGCGGGCTTGAGCCTGCGAGGAGGATGCGCTGCAGATGTTTGTTGCGGGGGGGGGG